>NC_069501.1:1215303448-1215370948 GCF_027579735.1 Bombina bombina | reverse complement strand
ATTTATGTGGTTAGAATACAGCTGTATGGGGTGTATTTATAAACAAACTTTATTACCATTTAGAGAATAAAATATTGAATAAATAGTATTGATAGATATTGCAGGATTAGTTTTCTGTCTTTATTCAGTTATTTCATGGATATGAAAACCCAAAAATAATCTCTTTAGTGATCCAGACAAAGCATGCAATTTCTTTTTTTTCCAATTTACTTCTATTATCAAATTTGCTAAGTATCTAAAGCACTACATGGTAGGAAATAGTGCTGCAATCTAGTGCTCTCGCAAATGGATACCATTCTTGCAAAACTGTTGCAATATAGGGCGCGATCCGATATACGGCGTAGGTTTCGGCGCAAACGAGGGAACCTGTGTCGTCCGTAATTTCACCTTGCACATCGGGGTATTACATATAGGGCGCCGGCATTTCCTAAATGGCGTAAGTCTGATAAACTAGCGATGTCCAGAAATAAGCGTAACTACAAATTTCTGGAGTCGCTAGTGACTTACGGCACTTTAGAAATTGCCGGTGCCTAAGAAAACTAACTAAAATATTAAATCTCCCGTAACTGTCTAACACGCCTCTCAAAAATAAGCCCGATATGTATACCCCTATATCCGCAATCCCCCCTCTCACTCCTAATAATAAATGTATTAACCCCTAGACCGACCACCCCCCACACCGCAATAAACCTATCCTAGAAGTATTAACCCCTAAACCACCATAGCCCACACTGCAATAAACCTATCCTAGTATTAACCCCTAAACCGCCATAACCCACATAGCCTATTAAATCTATTAACCCCTAATCTGCCGCCGCCAACATCGCAGCCACTATAATAAAGTTATTAACCCCTAAACCTAAGTCTAACCCTAACACCCCCCTAACTTAATTATTATTTAAATAAATCTAAATAATATTAGTATTATTAACTAAAGTTTTCCTATTTAAAACTAAATACTTACCTATAAAATAAACCCTAAGATAGCTACAATATAATTAATAATTACATTGTAGTTATTTTAGGATTTATTTTTATTTTACAGGCAACTTTGTATTTATTTTAACTAGGTACAATAGCTATTAAATAGTTAATAACTATTTAATAGCTACCTAGTTAAAATAATTACAAAATTACCTGTAAAATAAATCCTAACCTAAGTTACAAATACACCTAACACTACACTATCATTCAATTAATTAAATTAATTAACTACAATTAGCTAAAATAAAATACAATTAACTAAAATAAACTAAGGTACAATTTTTTTTTTTACAGAAAATAAAAAAAAATTACAAGAAGTTTAAACTAATTACACCTAATCTAAGCCCCCTAATAAAATTAAAAAAAAAACAACAAAATAATAAAATGCCCTACCCTATATTAAATTACAAATAGCCCTTAAAAGGGCCTTTTGCGGGGCATTGCCCCAAAGTAATCAGCTCTTTTACCTGTAAAAGAAAATTACAATACCCCCCAACATTACAACCTACCACCCACACACCCCTACTCTAAAACCCACCCAATCCTCCCTTAAAAAAACACTACCCCATTGAAGATCACCCTACCTTGAGCCGTCTTCATCCAGCCGGGCACAAGTGGTCATCCGATCCAGTCAGAAGTCTTCATCCGATGGGGCAGAAGAGGACATCCAGACCGGCAGAAGTCTTCATCCTATCCGGGCAGAAGAGGACATCCGGACCGGCAGAAGGCTTCATCCAAGCGTCATCTTCTATCTTCTTCCATCCGACGAGGAGCGGCTCCATCTTGAAGACATCCGGCATGGAGCATCCTTCCCGCACAATGGACTAACGAGGAATGACGGACCTTTAAATGTCGTCATCCAAGATGGCGTCTCTCGAATTAAGGTAGGAAAAATCCGATTGGTTGATTTAATCAGCCAATCGGATTGAAGGTCAATCCGATTGGCTGATTGGATCAGCCAATAGAATTGACCTCGCATTCTATTGGCTGATCCAATGGCGAAATATACGTGCCGCATTTAGATGCGGCGCTGTATATAGAATACCAAAAACGCGCAAAAACCGGCGTGACCGCATATCGAATCGGGCCCATAGTGTTCTAGAAATGGGCAGACTCCTAAACATACATCCCTGCTTTTCAATAAAAGATACTAAAAGAACAAAGAAAATTTGATAATAGAATTAGAAAGTTGTCTAAAATCACATGCAGTGCCTTGCCATTAACACTTTATTTTAAGTGTCTTTCTGAATCATGAAAGAAACATTTTGGGTTTCATATCCTTTTAATATCTATGTGTTTGTGTGCATGTGAGTGTTGTGCGTTTGTGTAGTGCTTGTATATATTTGTGTTGTGAATGTGTTTGTCTAGTGAGTGTGCATGTTTTTTTTATGTGCGTTTGTGTGTATATTTGTGTGTGAGTGTTGTGCGTTTGTGTAGTGCTTGTATATATTTGTGTTGTGAATGTGTTTGTCTAGTGAGTGTGCATGTTTTTTTTATGTGCGTTTGTGTGTGAGTGTTGTGCGTTTGTGTAGTGCTTGTATATATTTGTGTTGTGAATGTGTTTGTCTAGTGAGTGTGCATGTTTTTTTATGTGCGTTTGTGTGTATATTTGTGTGTGAGTGTTGTGCGTTTGTGTAGTGCTTGTATATATTTGTGTTGTGAATGTGTTTGTCTAGTGAGTGTGCATGTTTTTTTATGTGCGTTTGTGTGTATATTTGTGTGTGTGTTGTGCGTTTGTGTAGTGCTTGTATATATTTGTGTTGTGAATGTGTGTCTAGTGAGTGTGCATGTTTTTTTATGTGCGTTTGTGTGTATATTTGTGTGTGTGTGTTTTGCGTATGTGTAGTGTGTAGACAGGTTTTTTGGGTGAACTTTTGAAGTGTTCACAAATTCAAAATGTATGTATCTACTAATTTTATTTTCTGCTTATGACTAGACTGTATATTTGATTATGTATTTATAATAACTGAATGTTTTAATTGCTTTGGATTATTATGGGTATATTGAATATTGTGGAACTGCTGTACTTATGGATCTGGTATACTTTCCCATTAAAGTGCCATAAAACATGTTGAGATCTGTGCGTATTCTAAAAGGCTAATTAAGTAAAAATTGTTTGCATAAAAAAATCCCAGGTTGTTCACCAAAAATGGGCCGGCATCTAAACTGACATTCTTGCTTTTCAAATAAAGATACCAAGAGAATGAAGAAAATAAAAAATAGGAGTAAATTAGAAAGTTGCTTAAAATTACATGCTCTATCTGAATCACGAAAGAATTTTTTTTGGGTTTAGTGTCCCTTTAAGTTGGTGTGCCTTTAATGTTTTTGGAGTCTTGTATTATCAGAACCAATTTAGGGTGACAGTTGGGTGTGTGATATTCCTTCTAACATTCGTATAAAAATAGAAACATCACAGCATTGTCTGGCAGCGAAACAGTTTGCAATAACTTTAACTGATCACAATGTATGTACGAGATTTCTATTCTACAATGGTAATGAGGAATCTCATTATTATTCATACTTTCCTCCAATTCTATTTCTGGATAGATTTATAATTAAAATGTCAGTATATCACATATCACCATTAATGTTCAATTGGAAGCAACTCAGAACACTTTCTGTACATTTTGTAAAAAAGCGCTTCTCTCCGGAAAAGTAAAACGTACAATAAAATTAACAAAGTCACCTACTGAGGTGTTTGGATAGATGTAACAACAGCTAAAGTCAAGTAAGAACATTATTGTTTTATTGTCTAAAAAAATAGTAGAAAAAAAATGGAGAAAAATCCCTGCACCTCATTTAAACGGCCATGATACCCAAATGTTGAAGCACTTGAAAGTAATGAAACATAGCTGCAAAAAGCTGACTAGAAAATATCACCTGAACATCTCTGTGTAAAAAAGAAGATATTTTGCATACAAATTTCCTAAGTATTCACATCCCCACTGTAAAGAGACTTTAAGCAGCCAATCAGAATGCAAATCCCAGGACTTGCAAGGGAGAGTGCATCTGTTGTGCAGGCACTGTCATGTTATTTTCCTATTCAGTTTAAGGAATTTTACTATGAAATTCAGATCCAGAGCAGCGATTCACTACTGGTAGCTAGCTGAATACAGCTGGGGACCCAATGAAAAATACATACTAATCACCAGCTAGCTCCTGATTGCAACTCCTGAGGCTACATAGGTATGCTTTCCAACCAAACATACTAAGAGAAAAAAGTATAGTTGATAACAGAAGTAAACTGAAAAGTTTCATAAAATTGACTGCTTTATCTAAATCACAGAAGTTTAAATTCTACTTTAATGTCCCTTTAAATCATATCTCTGAACTGTACTGCAAATGTAACAGATAATACTGAATTGGCAGTCCAGCCTCTCCTTCCTTAGTTATGTCCAACCCTTACATTTTATTGTTAAAGAAATGCTTGATGGAAACTAAGATTAAAGGGACACTAAACCCAATTTTATTCTTTCATGATTCAGCTAGAGCATGTAATTTTAAGCAGCTTTCTAATTTACTCCTATTAGCAAATTTTCTTTGTTCTCTTGCTATCTTTATTAAAAAAAACAGGAATGTAAAGCTTTGAAGACAGCCCATTTTAGGTTCAGCACCCTGGATAGCGCTTGCTTATTGGTAGCTATATTTAGCAAACCAATAAGCAAGCATAACCCAGGTTCTGAACCAAAAATGGACTGGCTCCTAAGCTTTATATTCCTGCTTTTTAAATAAAGATAACAAGAGAACGAAGAAAAATTTATAATAGGAGTAAATTATAAAGTTACTTAAAATTGCATGCTCTATCCGAATCATTAAAGAAAAAACATTTGGGTTTAGCATCCGTTTTGCGTGATCCCGTAACACCGTTAAACAAGCGCAAAATAAAAATGGTATAGATTGCACTCCAGCAATGTTAATGCTCTACTTGTAATTTGGCACATCGTTTGCAAACATTTACGCAATAATAAAATGTTTTAGTGGATGTAGAACATTTTATTTTTCTATCGTTACCTGCTTCTAAGAAAAACAGGGCTCCTCGGAAGTGGAAAAGAACCAAACAACCATTAGTTGAGCACCCCCAAACAGCAAAGTTACCCTTTTATGTGTCTTTTGTTCTAGCTGACCTTGTCTTGATCTCCGCTACACACGGCCATAGCTCCCTCAACCGCGCTGTTGGTTTCACTTTATTCTTAGCTGGATTTATGGTACTTGCAAGAATTGGAGACAGGTGTATGTTGTTTTAACTTGCATACAGCGGTATACTGATGCATCACTGCATTCCTTATGTTCCATTAATGTGCCTAATGGATTATACAGAGCTATATGCTTCCTGTTTATGACATACTCACAATAACATAAATAACTTACATGAGTGCTGACCAACATAATGAAATAAGGAATGGGTCAAGGAGTTATTTCATTGAAAAATGTCAGTATTCAGTTGTAAATTATTTTTATTTATAATTAAAAAACTTTGCCGATGAATGTCCTAGATTAACCCACATATAATAAGAGACCCAAAAAAAACCTTGAACTTGATAGAATTGTATTCCTATTACTATGTAGCTATTACGTACATTAAAGGGACATTAAATGTTCATACACATATGGGGCGCAATTACATATACGGCGCAGGCTTCAGCGCAAGCGCTGCAGCCCACGCCACCCGTAATTTCACCTTGCACATAGGGCTATTACATATATGGCGCCGGCAGTTCATAAAGTGCCGTAAGTCTAATAAACTAGCTATGTCCAGAAATGAGCGTAAAAACAAATATCTGGAGTCACCAGTGACTTACGGCACTTTAGAAACTGCCGGCGCCTAAGAAAAGTAAAGAAAATAACAAATCTCCCGTAAACGTCTAACACGCCTCCCAAAAATAAGCCCGACACCTAAAAACCCCTATATCCGCAACCCCCCCTCACTACTAATAATAAATGTATTAACCCCTAGACCGACAACCCCCCACAACGCAATAAGCCTAATTAAACTATTAACCCCTATATCCGCCATCAAACCCACACCGCAAGTAATAACTAAATTATTAACCCCTAAATCCGCCATCAAACCCACACCGCAAGTAATAACAAAATTATTAACCCCTAAATCCACCATCAAACCCACACCGCAAGTAATAACTAAATTATTAACCCCTATATCCGCCAACCCCAACATCGCAAACTACCTATTAAAACTATTAACCCCAATCCGCCATAAACCCACAACGCAATAAACCCATTAAAACTATTAACCCCTAAACCGCCAAAGCCCACAACGCAATAAACCCATTAAAACTATTAACCCCTAATCTGACAAAGCCCACAACGCAATAAACCCATTAAAATTATTAACCGCCAAAGCCCACAACGCAATAAACCCATTAAAACTATTAATCCCTAAACTGCCAAAGCCCACAGCGCAATAAACCTAACCCCTAACCTAACCCACCTAACCTAACACCCCCTAAATGAACCCAAATTACCTATTTTACAAAATACTAAAGTTACTATTAAAGGGACAGTAAAAGTAAAAAAAAAATCTTTCATGATTTAAATAGGGCATGCAATTTTAAACAACTTTCCAATTATTGCTTTGTTCTCTTGGTATTCTTAGTTGAAAGCTAAATCTAGGAGGTTCATGTGCTAATTTCTTATACCTTAAAGACTACCTCTAATCGGAAAGCATTTTGACAGTTTTTCACCACTAGAGGGCATTAGCTCAATGTTATCTATATGAAACACATGAACTAAGGCACGTGAAGCTCCTAGGAGTCAGCACTGATTGGCTAAAAATCCATGTCTGTCAAAAGAACTGAAATAAGGGGGCAGTTTGCAGAGGCATAGATACAAGGTAATCACAGAGGTAAAAAGTATATTATTATAACTGTGTTGGTTATGCAAAATTGGGGAATGGGTAATAAAGGGATTATTTATCTTTTTAGACAACAACAATTCTGGTGTTTACTGTCCCTTTAAATTAAAAAAAAAACTAACACTACTTTAAAAATACAAATAAACTAAGTATAAATTAAAGGGACAGTCTAATCAAAATTCTGGGAGTAGACTGTCCCTTTAAGCTACATTTACAGAAAATAAAAAAAATCTAAGAATACAGAAAATAAAAAATAAAATTACCAAAATTTTAAACAATTATACCTAATCCCTATGAAAATAAAAAGCCCCCCCCCCCAAATAAAAACACCCCCTACTCTAATAAACTACCAGTAGCCCTTAAAAGGGCTTTTTGCAGGGCATTGCCCCAAGATAATCAGCTCTTTTACAACAAAATACACAAAAAACCCCACCCACCAAACCCCCCAAATAAAATAACCTAACACTAAAAACCCCAAACTACCCATTGCCATGAAAAGGGCATTTGTGGGCATTGCCCTTAATATGGCATTCAGCTCTTTTACTGCCCACCCTATCTAAATAAAATAAAAAAAAATTAAAAAAACCCTTAAAAAACCCTAAATCTAAGCCCCAGGTTGCTACTCACCGTTCCTGAAGTCCGATGGAGAAGGTCCTGTTCCAGACGGTGAAGTCTTCTTTCAAGCGGTGACCTCTTCTTTCTTCTTCCTGGAACATCCTTCGCGGAGCTGAAGGATGAAGGCTACCGGTTGTTTATTAGAGTAGGGAGTGTTTTTATTTTTGGGGGGCTTTTTTATTTTCATAGGGATTAGGTATAATTTTTTAAAATTTGGTAATTTTCTTTTTTATTTTCTGTAATCTTAGATTTTTTTATTTTCTGTAATTGTAGCTTAAAGGGACAGTCTACTCCAGAATTTTGACTAGACTGTCCCTTTAATTTATACTTAGTTTATTTGTATTTTAAAAGTAGTGCTTTTTTTTAATTTAATAGTAACTTTACAGATAGATTACGAGTTTTGCGGTATGAATCAAAAAGCAGCGTTAAGGCTCATAACGCTGCTTTTTCACTCCCGCTGGTATTACAAGTCTTGCAGGTTTAGGGGCACGCACACTTTTTTGGCCATACCTTTTAAGGGCAATGCCCATACAAATGCCCTTTTCAGGGAAATGGGGAGCTTAGGTTTTTTTTTGTTAGAATTTTATTTGGGGGGTTGGTTGTGTGGGTGGTGGGTTTTACTGTTGGGTGGATGTTTGTATTTTTTTTTACAGGCAAAAGAGCTGATTTCTTTGGGGCAATGCCCCACAAAAAAGGCCCTTTTAAGGGCTACTGGCAGTTTAGATTAGGCTAGGGTTTTTTTTATTTGGGGGGGGGCTTTTTATTTTGATAGGGCTATTAGATTAGGTGTAATTAGTTTAAATATCTGATAATTTCTTTTTTTTTTATTTTGTTTAATTTAGTGGGGTTTTTTTTGTAATTTAGGTAATTGTATTTAATTTATGTAATTTATTTTATTTTAGTGTAAGGTTAGGTGTTAGTGTAACTCAGGTTAGGTTTTATTTTACAGTTAAATTTGTATTTATTTTAACTAGGTAGCTAGTAAATAGTTAATAACTATTTAGTAAATATTCTACCTAGTTAAAATAAATACAAACTTGCCTGTAAAATAAAAATAAACCCTAAGCTACATACAATGTAACTATTAGTTATATTGTAGCTAGCTTAAGGTTTATTTTATAGGTAAGTATTTAGTTTTAAATAGGAATTATTTAGGTAATGGTAGTCAGTTTTATTTAGATTTATTTTAATTATATTTAAGTTAGGGGGGTTAGGGTTAGTCTTAGGTTTAGGGGTTAATAAATTTAGTATAGTGGCGGCGACGTTGGGGGCAGTAGATTAGGGGTTAATAAATGTAGGTAGGTGGCGGCGATGTTAGGGGTGGCAGATATGGGGTTAATAATATTTAACTTGTGTTTGCGAGGCGGGAGTTCGGCGGTTTAGGGGTTAATATGTTTATTATAGTAGCGGCAATGTCCGGAGTGGCAGATTAGGGGTTAATAAGTATAATGTAGGTGTCGGCGATGTTGGGGCGGCAGATTAGGGGTTAATAAGTGTAAGATTAGGGGTGTTTAGACTCAGGGTTCATGTTAGGGTGTTAGGTGTAAACATAAAATTTGTTTCCCCATAGGAATCAATGGGGCTGCGTTACGGAGCTTTACTGAGCTTTTTTGCAGGTGTTAGACTTTTTTTCAGCTGGCTCTCCACATTGATGTATATGGGGAAATCGTGCACGAGCACGTAAAACCAGCTCACCGCGGCTTTCAGCAGTGCTGGTATTGGAGTGCGGTATGGAGCTCAATTTTGCTCTATGCTCACTTCTTGCCTGTTAACGCTGGGTTTATGAAAACCTGTAATACCAGCACTGTAGGAAAGTGAGCATAGAGCAAAATTGAGCTCCATACCGCACTCCAATACCAGCACTGCTGAAAGCCGCGGTGAGCGGTGACAATAACGTGCAAGTTATTACCGCACCCCTCATACCGCAAAACTCGTAATCTAGCTGTGTGTATTTTGTAAATTAGGTAATTTCGGTTCATTTAGGGGATGTTAGGTTGAGGGGATTAGGTTAGGGGTTAGGTTTATTACATTTTGGGTTTTGGCGGTTTAGGGGTTAATAGTTTTAATGGGTTTATTGCGTTGTGGGCTTTGGCAGTTTAGGGGTTAATAGTTTTAATGGGTTTATTACATTGTGGGTTAATGGCGGATTAGGGGTTAATAGTTTTAATAGGTAGTTTGCGATGTTGGGGTTGGCGGATACAGGGGTTAATAATTTAGTTATTACTTGCGGTTTGGGTTTAATGGCGGATATAGGGGTTAATACACTTTATTAGTTATTGCGGTGGGGGATTGCGGTTGACAGGTAGATAGACATTGTGCATGCTTTAGGCGTTAGTTTATTTTCGCAGGCATTTTCGGGTGTTACGGTGCTCCCATACTCAGCGCAAGGCCTGCTACGGCTTCCTTTTATGGCGAGGTAAAAATGGAGTAAGATTTCTCCAGTTTCGCTACTGAAGTCCTTGCGCTGGATATTGGATACCGATTTCCAACGTGGTCCCATGTTAGCCTATGGGAGTAAAAATTGCGGCCAACGAGTGAAATATACGAGCCGCATTTAAAATATAGGATACCAAAACCGCGCAAAAAACGCCACTTCCAGCTTTTGCGGGCGACGCCGCATATGTAATGGGGCCCATGATGTTTATTTTAAATGTGAATGAGTTAAAAAACTTTAATTATTTTATTTGCATGTTTTACCTGTAATTTAAGTTTGCAAAATTGTAGTTTTTCCACTCTCCTATAAAAGACTGGAGTGAATTCCATGAAATGCAGAATCCTGACCTTCCTACACAGTGCTGAGGTCATGAACTCTTACTGTCATCTCATGAGATTTGACTTAACTCTCATGAGATTTCATAGTAAGCTTCCTTTACCTGATTGGTGAAATAATATGAGAGTTCACGATGCTCATCCCTTCAGATGTCCCAGGACAAACACACTAAAATGCTGCTTAGAAATCCTTTACAATGGGAGGTGGCTACTGAGGAACTTTTGAGGAAAAATGTCTTTCTTTTTTCTTTTTTCTGTTCAGGTGATATTTTCTAGTCAGCTTTTTACAGCTATGCTGCATCACTTTCAAGTGTTTAAACATTTGGGTATTATGGCCCTTTAAAGGGGCAGTAAATTCATAATTAGACATTCATGATTTAGGAGCCTATCAAGCTCCGTGTTTCTGGCGAGACTTCAGGCTTGCCAGAAACACCAGTTATGAAGCAGCGGTCTAAAGACAGCTGTCCATAACCTGTCAGCCTGCTCTGAGGCGGCAGAAAGACATTGCCGCAATTCAACCCAATCAAATACGATCGGGTTGATTGACACCCCCCTGCTAGTGGCGATTGGCTGCAGATCTGCAGGGGGCGACGTGGCACCAGCAGTTCACAAGAGCTGCTGGTGCAATGCTGAATGCGGAGACCGTGTTGCTCTCCGCATTTAGCAATGTCTGTCAGACATGATCCGCTGATCGGATCATGTCAGACAGACACATAATAAATAGGCCCCTTAGACAGAACATACAAATTTAAACAACTTTCCAATTGACTTCTTTTATTTAATGTGCTTCCTTCTCTTGTTATCCTTTGCTGAAATATTTATCTAGGTAAGCTCAGGAGCAGCAAAGAACCTAGGTTCTAGCTGCTGATTGGTGGCTGCATATATATATATATATATATATATACTGATTGCCCTTGGCTCACCCATGTGTTCAATTTGAAACCATTAGTGCAGTGCTGCTCCTTCAACAAAGCATGCAAAAGAATGAAGCACATTTGATAATATAAGTAAACTGGAAAGCTGTTTAAACTTGTATGTTCTATCTAAATCATGAAAGAAAATGTTTGGGTCTCATGTCCCTTTATTTTACCCACTCAAGACCATTATTTTAGCCCTTTGTTTCTAGTATGTGTGCAATGCTGCATCCCCAGCCTGTATAACTTGCATCACGCGTCTAAGAATTCTGCAATGATTTAAAGACAACAGGTCACATACAGTAATTTGATAATATGGATTTTATCCCCTGTTGCTTTTAGGAGTTGATTTATCAAAGTCTTCGCACCCCTTCGACTGCAGGTTCTCACAAGAGAACTTGCAGTCTGTATTTATGAAGCAGCGGTCATCACACTGCTGCCTCACTAACCTCTTAGGTGGCGAATTTCAATCTCCCTGGTCTTGTCCGACTGGTGAGATTGACAGCTCCTGACTGCGCGTGATTGGCTGTGCGCTGGCAGGGGGTGGCGTTGCACAAGAGCTCAAAACTGCGTTCTTGTGCAATGCTGAATTCCAGAAGCGGAATTCAGCCCACCAGAGGCGATCTGCAGTGGACAGGGACACGTATGTAGGCCCCTGTCTGCCGTAGTATGATAAATTAACCCCTAGGTGTAAAATGCATCACTGATATAAACTTCTGTAACTATTTACATGTTTTTTGCATTCTGCTGTTCTGGCATCCAAGGGAATCTGCAGTTATAGGGGGCGATTAATCAAGCTCTGAATGGAGCTTGATGCAGCTTTTTCCGCGTGAGTCTTCAGGTTTGTCAGAAACAGGAGTTAAGAAACAACGGTCTTAAGACTGCTGCTCCTTAACGCGGACAGCAATCCGCCCAATCCTATACGATCGGGTTGATTGACACCCCCTGCTAACGGCTGATTGGCTGCAAATCTGCAGGGGGTGGCATTGCACAAGCAGTTCACCAGAACTGCTTGTGCAATGTTAAATGCCGACAGCTATAGCGAATCATTTCCGTCCGGGGTATGATAAATCTAGCCCATAGTCTCGTTCAAACAGAGAAAAAATAATAAATGCTTAGAGGACGACTACGATTATTTTTTTTCTGTTGGTCAAAATAAGATTATAAAATTTTAAAATATATATGTATAGTTCCTTTATTATTATGCATTATCATTACCATTTATTTGTATAGCGCCACAATTTTCCATAGCGCTGGTCTATCTTATGTATAACCTTAGGGTTTAATTCTTTTTTATGAATCTGGAGAGGTGGTGGATTTATAATATTATCTGACATTAACCTAACTATTTATTATCAAAACACAAAGAAAATGCCTAGCAAAGAACTGCAAATACAAATTTTAATTATAGTTTCAAGCAAATTCTGTTAAATGTAATAAAGAAAAGTCATTTTTGTGTGCTAATGTATAATAAATTAATTGAGAGCAACACACTCTTATTAAGGTGCAAAAAAATAAAAATAATTTAAAGTAGCTTCATGTGTAAATTAACACTTAGGAATTACAACCTTCAGTATGATTTAAGTGATAATTGTATCAATTTTATTAAAAATTGTTAAACATAATTTGCCTTTTTCCAGTTCAGTATCTTGCAAAACATAACTTTGTGAATAAAACAACTTTTATTAAACATGTTTTTGTTTTTTTTTTGTTTTTTTTTTTAATACGAAATACAATTGTTAAGTTACAAACAGTAAAATATTTGCCTAGATTAGCACTTTGCTTTAATAAAATATAATTCCCATCATTAGGGTGCTTACTGAATGAATACTTTGCATGGTTTGACAAAGTCTTCCAATTTAACTTTATAGACTAAAACCTGTCTAGCTGTTACCTAAATTAAAAACATGTTGTGAATATTCCCCTCTCATGCTACAGACACGTGCGTGGTCTCTCATGAGCGTCAAGAGGCATTTCCTTGATTAAATGACGTGTTTGCAAACAGAACTGTAAAGTTACTGACAAGAAAGTCCCCAGTGGCTAGACTTGCAGACCCCTCAATAGAAATGTTTGAGGCAACTGAGAAACCAGACACTATATTGCGGTATCTGTGCAAGACCACCATCCCTTTAAATTACACACAGCAAGTCAGGTGTGGCTCCTTTCTGTAAATACCAGATTTAAAGTATTGTGTCTAAACAGACCTTTATAACAAGAAGGCTTTTTTGGTATGAATAGGAAATTAAAACATATTGCCTGTAATTGCACTGCTAGCTAAAAGCATATGATACACAGTATGTTTCCATTCATATTAGTGTTAAAGTCATATGCTCTAAATTCTGTTTATTTTTCCAAAGAATAAATAGAACTAAGTTTTGGAATTGCAGGCCTGAGTCTGGCACATATGCTTTTAGTGTTTACATAGCAACGAGATACTATGAAGATAAAAATCTAGTTATTCTTTAAAGGACCAGTCAATACAGTAGATTGGCATAATCAACAAATGCATTATAAGAAGACAATGCAATAGCACTTAGTCAGAACTTCAAAGTTATGTCTATTTCCACTCAAACTGTATCATGTGACAGCCATCAGCCAATCACAAATGCATATACATGTATGCAGTGAATTCTTGCACATGCTCAGTAGGAGTTGGTGACTTAAAAAGTATAAATATAAAAAGACTGTACACATTTTGTTAATTGAAGTAAATTGGAAAGTTGTTTAAAATTGCATGCTGTATCTGAATCTTGAAGTTTATTTTTGACTTGAGTGTCCCTTTAAGGAAATATGCTGTGTTTTGGGGATAACATGGCTATTTACATGTGAGTGGGCAGGAGTATTGCTAAAAGGGCTAACAGCCAGTATAGCCCAAGTGAACCTAAGTAGAACTGGAATTCACTGGGATTAAATGCTACATAACTGATTTTAGCATATAGGATGATGAACAATTTACCTATAGGGGCCGATTTATCAATGTCTGTCCGACATGATACGCTGTAGTGTATTATTTTATTTATTATTTATAAAATATTTTACCAGGAAGGATACATTGATATTTCTCTCATTTTCAAGTATGTCCTGGGTCCACAAAACATTGCATTGATACAATAGGGCAGTGTTTTTCAACCAGTGTGCCGCGGCAGACTGAGAGATCCTCAGGTGTGCCGCGGCAGACTGACAACAGTGTGACATATTTTTTACATTTTGCTTGTTTTGATGTGACAGGCTCATCAGGCAGACAGGCAGGCATCATTTACAGCCATGACATATTGACATTCATTCACAGACAATCATTATGATTGTTTGTCAATGAATGTCAATCTGTCCCGTATAGTTTGTAGAAGGCATGGCATGACAGCACAGTTCAGTATGTCTGTGTGTATACTGTATATATATATATATATAGATGCTGTACTAGGCTACAATGTGTGATTTTGTAAAATTTTGGGATGGTGGTGTGCCGCAGGATTTTTTAATTTAAAAAAGTGTGCCACGGCAAAAAAAAGGTTGAAAATCACTGCAATAGGGTACAATAAAATACAAGAACAATATTAATACACAATATATGCAAACTTTAACATAGAACAGGTAGGAAATATATAATCAACAATGACAGTTGCATTCTGTTTTGAGATATGCAAAGAGGGATCTCTTAAAGGATATTAGACTTGGGGAAGGTTTTAAAGTGTGCGGGAGGTCGTTCCATAATTGTGGTGCTCTGTAGGAAAAGGAGGATCGAGCTGCTTTCTTTTTGTATGGAGGCAAACTAAATAATGTGCTGGTATTGGATCGGAGGTTATGGGAGGTGGGAACAGCTGGAGAGAGCATTCTGCTCAGGTAGGGTGGGAGCTTCCCAGAAAAGCTCTTAAACACAAGGCTGGAAAGATGGAGGGTGCGTCTGGAGTCCAGCGACAGCCAGTTTAGTTCTTTTAGCATGTCACAATGATGGGTCCTGTAATTACATTGTAGCACAAAGCCGCAGAACGAGTTATACAATGTATTAGGTTTATTTAGGTGAGTTTGCGGTGCAGGTGCGTATACTGCATCCCCATAATCCATGATAGGCAACAGCATTTGCTGTACAATCTTTTCCTTTACTGTAGGGCTGAGGAAGGATTTGTTTCTGTACAGGGCACCTAGTTTTGGATAGAGTTTAGATGCAAGTTTTTCTATGTGGAGGCCAAAAGTTAGATTGGGGTCTAACAACATACCCAAGTATTTGAAAGAGTAGACTGCGGTCATTGTGCAATTTGATTTTGTTTTGATGCGTAGATGGGAATTTTGTAGTTTGTGTAATTTAGGTACCGTTCCAAAGATCATTGTGACAGTTTTGTCAGTGTTTAGGAAGCGTTTGTTTTTTGAGATCCACTTTTCTACCTCTGTGAACTGTTCTTGGAGCAATGCCTCAAGCTGTGGCAGATCGGATTAGTTTGCATAGATTACCGTGTCGTCTGCGTACATGTGTACAGTTGAGGATTTGCAGACATTTGGCAGATCATTTATAAATAATGTGAATAGTAGGGGGCCGAGAATGGAACCTTAGGGAACACCACACGTGACTGGGAGAGGGAGGGAATCGCTGTCAGAAATGGAGACATACTGTGATCGATCCGATACATATGATCGAAACCAGGTTAGCGGACGATCACCAATACCTGAGTTTTTTAGTTTGAGCAGTAGTATGTCGTGGTCTACTGTGTCAAAGGCCTTTGCAAAATCAAGGAAAATAGCTCCAGTTAGGTCTCCTTGTTCCATGCCAGTTTGGATGTCGTTGCAAACTTTTAGGAGGGCAGTTGTAGTGGAGTGATTTGGGCGAAAACCTGATTGAACAGGGGTCAGATAGTTAGATTGTTGGTAATACTCACATAGTTGCATATGGACGCATTTTTCTAAGATTTTTGACAAATACTGGGAGCAATGATATTGGGCAATAGTTAGTAACCAAGGTTAGCTCACCACTTTTATGGATAGGCACTACTCTTGCAGTCTTCCAAAGTTTGGGTATGTATCCAGACACCAAGGATTCATTAATTAGGGTTGTGACAGGTTTAGCAATTGCCGGCGCACTGAGCTTCAACAGCATTGCTGGGATTTGATCAGGTCTGACTGTTTTTTCATTTTTAGATTATTAAGGTGTTTCTTAATGACATTGATGGGTACAGGTCTAAAATTGAACTTCTCTATATTGGGTCTTTGCAGATTTAGCGGGCCATAATACACATTTGTAGTTTCAGGATGTGTGTCATTTATTAGTTTGTCAATCAGGGTGGTGGAGCATTCCGAGCTTGATAATTCGGCCCCATAGACTGGTGGCGGTCGCTTGGGGCCATCCAAGAAAGTTGATAAAGCGTTTGTAATGCTGTTAGTGTTTATTGCATTTTTATCTTGAGCTCTAGTGACAATGTTGCTGAGAATGCTATTTGCTTATATACGCTGCAAAATCCATAGTACCCAGAGTGCTTGAGCCACTGGAGTTTGCTCTGGAATTCTTATGTGTAAACATTGGTTCCACTGCTTCAGTTTCTGCATTATGGATTGGAGAATGCAGAGACTATGCTTGTATTGCGGGCAATCCATAGTGGAAAGTGATCAGGCTAACTTTAAAAAATAGTGTGAAGCAATCCAAGGGTCTTACAATATTTTCCACCACTTTGGTAGTGTTAACTGTAGCATGTTGCCTCCATAGTGGTATTTTTGAGGCAATATTCTGGCTATAGGGAAATGTGTCCTAGAATATCTTGTCATTTATATTATGTAGCAAACCTATAACTAGCTCTGGTGGCGATCTAGTTATTTGTCTCAGTTTACTGAGTGTCTAGATGTGGGATATTACTTTTGGTTCACTGCTGATGCGTAAGTCATTTCCTTTGTGATGACATATCACATGATCAGCGGTGTAAATGAAGGATCACATGATCAGCGGTGTAAATGAAGGATCACATGATCAGCGGTGTAAATGAAGGATCACATGATCAGCGGTGTAAATGATGGATCACATGATCAGCGGTGTAAATGATGGATCACATGATCAGCGGTGTAAATGATGGATCACATGATCAGTGTTGTAAATGATGGTGTTTTTAGTAATGTAACTGATGTCAGGTATGATTTATTTAGCTGTAAAAACAACATTTTATTGATTTAACTGATTTTACAACTGTAACATTAAAAAGAAAACAGTTTCAAAGACTCAAAAACTGTATATATGACTGCACTGTACCTATTAAAATCCATCAGTATCAATTTTAAATAAATATAAATAAATAAATAAATATATATATATATATATATATATATATATATATATATATATATATATATATATATACTGTATATACACAGTATATAAGCATCACTTTGATCACTTTGATGTATGTTTAAATAGAATGGTATAGGAATATATTAGTTTTGTCCCCCCCCCACTTTCATGATTCAGACAGAGCATGCAATTCTGAAATACTTTCCAATCATCTACTTTTGTTCAAATTTTCTTTGTTCTATTGGTATTCTTTATTGAAAAGCAGGTAGGTAGGCTGAGGGGAGCACAATATGACAGCAGTATTGCAATTATGCTTTCAACAATCATATATATTGTGGAAACACTTCTGCCATCTAGTCCTCAAAAGCATAGTGCTGCCATATAGTGCACCAGTTATGTGCACACTTTCTACCTGCTTTTCGACAAAGAATACTAACAGAACAATGTCAATAATATAATAATAACAAAAGTACATTTGAAACATTTTGAATTTTTTTATTCTCTGGGGTAGATTTACCAATGTCTGTCGGACATAATACGCTGTAGCGTATCATATCCGACAGACATTGCTGTCCGCATTCAGGGGGTGTCAATCAGCCCGATCGTATAGGATCGGGCGGATTGCAGACCCCAGCCTCAGAGGCGGCGGACAAGTTATGGAGCAGACAATTTTGAGACTTTTCTATTTAATTCATTCTCTTGGGGCTCTGTTTATCAACAAGTGGGTGGACAATTCTTCTGCATTAGGGAATCTGTCTGTGTGACTGCAGCTAGTGGGCAGCACTGAGCTGTATTTATCATTGTACAAATAGAGGTTAAGAAACATTGGTTTGGAGACTGCTGATTGGCTGCAGACTTGCTCATCTGAGCCTGGAATACAGGAGCCGCAAAGCTGTATTTGCAGCTTGATAAATGGAGCCCTTGGTATCTTTTGTGGATAAAGATACTTAGGTAGGCTCAGAAGCAGCAATGCACTACTTGGAGCTACCTGCTGATTGGTGGCTGCACATATATTGCTCTTGCCATTGGCTCACCAGATGTGTTCAGCTAGCTCCCAGTAGTATGTTGCTGCTCTGTAGCTTACTTTATCTATATGTTTAATCCCTTTGTAGCAGTTAATCACTGTAATATGCAAGAAAAAGTGCAACAAAAACATTTTTCTTTACTTTTATGTCCATTTAAAGGGATATGAAACCCAAAATTGTTTGATTCAGACAGAGCATAACATTTTAAAAAAGTTTCCAATTGACTTATTTATCAAATTTGTTCCCATAGTATTCTTTGTTGAAGAGATACCTGAATAGGTGTCTGGGGAACTACTTGGCAGGAAAAAATGCTGCCATCTAGGGCTCTTCTGAATGTTTAACATTCTTGCAAAACTGCTCCCATATAGTACTCCTGGCATGTGCACCCTCCTGAGTTTACGCCCATGTTTTTCAACAAAAGATACCAAAAAGAACAAAATATAATTGATAATAAAAGTAAATTAGAAAGTTGTTTAAAATGTGTATGTTCTATCACACCATTATACCATACAATTTCTTATGACAATCATGATCACACAAGAAAGCGCCAAAACGTTCCAGCAATACACAAGCTAAATGGCACAAGCCTTTATCTTCTGTTTTGCAATGAACAGGGTTGCAGCATCTCCCACCCAGGAATTATTTGTAAATTTATTTCGTCAAAAGTATACAAATTCAGGCAAAATATGTCAGCAAGTTAGTTGCTTTTCAACGAGCAAACCTATTATCATATAACATTGTAAACATGTTGAATCAGACAAGACAACAGCAAAATAAAAACTAAACAGTCAATTTCCTGGAGAAAAATACAAGCCTTGTGCTGATCGCATACAAATTTATAGCACAAGAAAAAAAAGATTGCTGTTTATAAAACACGTGGGAAGATATGTTTAGACTCTGTAATAAATGTTAATGCATGGATTGCCCTCCCCCTCTCCAAAAAAAAAAAGAATTAAAAACAAAATTATTTGGGGATAGAATAGACATTTCTATTCATTGTCACCAGCAATTTACTTGTGTGTCGTTGTTCAGCTTTCTATAGCTCATTTTTTTTTCCCACTTGCCGGATATAATAGTTATGTTTGATTATCCAATCATAATAAGCAGTAAAGTTGAAGCTGTATGGATTTCCCTTAAATGTGAAAAACGGAAACCTATTAAATTTCACAGCTCTTTAAGAAGTTAGATATTTAAAATGAATTCAATGGCTTGCAGCCAGAGGGGCTAAAGCGTTATTGCAGGAGCCTGTTTTAAGATGGTAATAATTCAGCCTTGCCTTTTTTGCTTTGTGTTGGAATACCTAGTGGAAGCAAAACACATTCACAATATATTCTACTGACATTATATAGGTCTGGTCTTCCTGCGTGATGAATCCTAACAATTACAGTCCAATGGATCCTTTTTTTATAGGCATTGCAGTAAATATATTTTCATGCTAAAGAACTTTTGATGATTACATTTGTGGGAGACCCCAATTAATTGAAAAAATAAATAAATAAATACAAATAACAAAGAAGTCATTTTGTTTAACTTTTGTAGAGAAGGTAACAAAAAATGATTTCACAGAGAGGAAAAGTATGATGAATATGGATTTAAAGGGACACACAAGCCAATATATTTATTTCATGAATCCAATATAAAATTACTTAAAATGTGCTCTTATTTACTTCTAGTATATACATGTCTGGAGCTCTATATGGCAACAGTTTTGCAAACATGTTATCCATTTGCAAGATCACAAGAGGGCAGCACTATTTCCTGCCATATAGCGCTCAAGCTACCTACCTAGGTTTCTCTTCAACAAAGAATATCATGGGAACAAAGCAAATTTGATCATATAAATATCATGGTGATTTGGGAACATTGCATACAATGGTCCCCCGATTGAGTTCCTATGTGAACTACTGACACTTTGGAGAGAAATTACTTCAAATTTGAAAGTAATTACTTTCTCCAAGTTGCTGGTACTGCCATGGGTTCCAACGTGGCACCCGCTTATGCTAATTTGTACATGGCTTGGTATGAGCAGGAACTGATGAAACCATTTGACCATCCAAATGTACAATATTACACACGGTACATCAATGATGTCTTCCTAGTATGGAGAGGTAGCGAATATGAGCTACAAGAGTGGGTGTCACATTTGAATTCCATGGCAAGCCCTATCAGATTTAAACTTTAACAGGACTTATGCACTGTGCACTTTTTGGATCTTAACATCTTTAAGATTGATGCCTGTGATCAATACCGGTTTGGTACATCGTTATATACGAAACTGACAGATCGCAACTCTTTGCTTGATGCTAGAAGTTTTCATTCCAGGCATCAAAAGAAGGGGATTGTTACCTCGCAGCTCACTCGGGTCATCAGGAATAACAGTGAGAAACCCATGATGCAGACACAACTGATGGAGATGGAAGAAAAACTTTCATCAGAGAGGAGGTTGGAACAATCCAAGAGAGGTTGCTGAATACTGATGTAATAAACTGGTTGCTGCTAACTCTGGACAACAACTTAATCTGATCACCACATACACACCCAGATGTGACAAACTGGCAAAGGCTTTGCGACGACACTGGCCAGTAGTGGAGAAGCACACTACAGTTCCATTTCAGAGGACTGCTGCCCCCAGGATAGTGTACCTCAGGGCGAACAACTTGAAAGACCTGTTGGTCAAAACAGATCCTGTGAAACATTACAAAAAGGAGACATGGTTGAAATCAGCTAAGATGTTCTGTTTCCCATGTGGTAGTTGTATCACCTGTAATGGTATGCTTAGGGGCAACACGTTCCAACATCCACATAACAACCATAGATACATGATACGCCATAGGTTTTCCTGCACAAGTACGTTTGTTTAGTATATGCTGATATGCCCGTGTTCTAGGGTATACATTGGGAAAACGGTAACCACCTTCCATGAGCGGATGGCCAATCATCATTGTGCCATCCATGAAGCACTTCCCAAGGGTGAGTCAGACCAGTCAGTGGCATGCCCCTTTATTAAGTTCAAACATGGGGTTTCAAGTCTGCGATCAATGCTTATCGACCATGTACCCCCAATGCCTAGGGGTGGCAACAGAGCTAGGAAATTGCTACAATTGGAGAGCAAATTGATCTATCGGATGGACACTCTAGCCCCAAGGGGCCTTAATACCTCCCTGGATTTCATCCCCTTCTATTGAAAGATGGGATATATGATCTGAATACCGTCTGGGTTCTCACTGTCCATGAAGGTTTCTAAACATACTCTATTGGGCTTTGAAGTAGTCCAATGTATTTAGCATTAGTTGTTTGATGTTTATGTAGTTTATGTCTTTTACAGCTAATAATGTGGGATCGTACGCATGTCAACATTGGCTTTTTAATCTTAGCCTCATTTGTTATCTGATATTGCATTTTTTGATAACATTTTTTGATAATATATTATGCCTAAATACCATACAATGTGTTACTTGACATCTTGTATTTTAAGTGTGCATAGTCCATATATATTTTTTATTACACACTATTTGCTGTTGTAATAGTGGGGCTCTATTTGTAGCTTTAACAACATATATCGCTGTGACATGCGCATTATATAGTACTATGAATTAAACACTTTGGTAATGTTTGCCCCTATATTCTTTTTCACAACAATAGTGTGCAATATAAATTAGTATAGGTATATACTATCCTACACTTTATCCTTCTAATCGCCAGCATGATTACATTTGTTGTGTATACATACGTTACCATAGCAATGTTGCCACACACGTCATGACGTCATGGATGTCGGCATACTCTTATGACGTCACACGCATGTGTTGAATGGCGGAACGCTTATGCAGTAAGAGGCTGCAAGATGGGTATAAAAGGTTAGGCTTTATACATATTTGTCATTCTTTTTAGGTTTTTCTGCTGTATTTTTTTACATTTGACAAAGGCACAGTTATATGCCGAAACGTTATGTCATTTTAAACTGTGCTTTGGACTCTATAAATTTTATGAAATTGTGCTGTCCTTCTTTGGATATGTATATATGTGTGTGGATATATATATATATATATATATATATATGACAGAGGTTAGTGACGGAATTCCGAATAGTCCCATATTTTGCAGTATAGTTATGGTTTAGGATTTCTATCTTGCTTCCTTCTCTATTAATGTCATGAGATTTTAATATAACATTTTTAACTTTTCGTAGTAAATCAACTTCGCAATATACTTTCATTATTCATTTTGTCCTCTTTTCCTGTAGTTTAGTTCTGAAAACAGTTTTTTTAAATACTGTGCTGACTTACCTATTTGGGTTTAATAGATAACAACAGCAAAACAATGCACTTTATAATAACAATATACTGTGGCTAACCTTGTCTGCAGATTCAAGCCCAGATTTGCTGCTCCTATAGCAAGACAACAAAAATGTCTTAACAATTTGTTTATTGTCCCTTTAAGAACATTAGACTCACAGAAATTTCAAGCCTCTTTCCTAAACTTCTGAACCCATAGGCCCACACTAACAGAGCTCTTGTGCTATCCAAGAACACTCTTAGACCATACATATGTCACCCATCCACACCCACAAACCTGCTCCAAAATGCTGCCCTGGTGGTATCCAACCACATCCCTTGACCACACAGCTTCCACCCATGTCACCCAGCCACACCCACAGATTGGCCCCCAAAATGCTGCCCTGGTGGTATCCAATCACATCCCTCGACCACGCAGCTTCCACTCATGTCATCCAGCCACACCCACAGATCTGCCCCCAAATGCTGCCCTCATGATATATAATAATGTCCATGGATCACCCAGTCACACTCAAAGAACCATTCCAATGCTGCCCTTGGGCTATTCAACCATACCCCTCATATTTCCCCCTATGTTACCAAGTTACACCCACAGACCCATAGTAATGCTGCCCTCAGAATATCCAACCAAACCCCTGGAACATGCTGTCCTCGCCTATGGTAAATAACGATACCCAAAGACTGCACCAACATTGCTCTCAGGCCTGCCCTTTGGGCAGGGTGAATGGGGCACCCACCCAGGGCCCCGCTGTTTGGGGGGCTCCACAATGTCAGAGGTGAGGTTATGAGATGGTGCAATGTATATGTTGTTTTTAGTTTATGAGAAGTCTTTATGGTATCAGGAGGTCTAACACCATTTTGTATTATTCCTTATGTAGGTATCACTTAAAGTGAATGTAAATTTAGATGATAAAGTGCACAGTTTTTAAAAATCCTATTAAAAACAGGGGCACTTTAATTCATAAAAATTTTAATTTCACTCGTTTATGAAAATGCCTTTTAATGTTGACGTATCGGTCACCCTCCAATCACGGCTTCCCCCCCGGGGGAATAAATGCCGTGATTGGAGGAAGCCGGATTCCTAATTTTAGACCCGGGAAGAGGTTTTGTGATGGGCGGGGGAAGCGATGCAGCGGCTGTCAAGCTTAAAAGGTAAGTATTTTCACAACACGAGTGAAATGTAAATTTTGATGAATTAAAGTGCCTCTGTTTTTAATCGGATTTTTAAAAACCGGACAGTTTGTCATCTAAATTTACATTCACTTTAATGTTGGCACAGGGGGCACAGCATACAGGGCAGGGGAATAAGGGCACCAAGCTTAGGGGCCCCACAAATCTACCTTCCCCAGGGCCCGACAAATGATAAGGTTGGCCCTGATTGCTCTCATGTTGCTCTTCCATAAACATAGCCTGTCCCACTGCTGCCCTTGCACTGTCTGGGCACAGCTCTGACTTCTGACAAGTAACAATCGGCCAGATTACGAGTTTTGCGTTATGAGGGGTGCTGTACTAACTTGCAAGTTATTGTCACCGCTCACTTACCGACAGCGCTGGTATTACAGGTTTTCTGAAACCCAGCGTTAAAAGACAAGAAGTGAGCGTAGAGCAAAATTGTGCTCCATACCGCAATCTAATACCAGCGCTGCTTAAGTCAGTGGTAAACTGGTTGTACATGCTCGTGCACGATTTCCCCATAGACATCAATGGGGAGAGCCGGCTGAGAAAAAGTCTAACACCTGCAAAAAAGCAGCGTAAAGCTCCGCAACGCAGCTCGATTGATTCCTATGGGGAAACAAATTTCATGTTTACACCTAACACCCTAACATGAACCCCAAGTCTAAACACCCCTAATCTTACACTTATTAACCCCTAATCTGCCGCCCCCGACATCGCCGTCACCTACATTATACTTATTAACCCCTAATCTGCCACTCCGGACAACGCTGCCACCTACATTATATTTATTAACCCCTAATCTCCCACCCCAACGTCACCGCCACTATAATAAACATATTGACCCCTAAACCACTGCACTCCCGCCTCGCAAACATTAGTTAAATATTATTAACCCCTAATCTGCTGTCCCTAACATCGCTGCCACCTACCTACATTTATTAACCCCTAATCTGCCACCCCCAATGTCGCCGCCACTATACTAAAGATATTAACCCATAAACTTAAGTCTAACCCTAACACACCCTAATTTAAATTAATTAAAATAAATCTAAATTTAACTTACTATTAATGACTAAATAAATCCTATTTAAAATTAAATACTTACCTGTAAAATAAACCCTAAGCTAGCTACAATATAACTAATAGTTACATTGTAGCTAGCTTAGGGTTTATTTTTATTTTACAGGCAACTTTGTATTTATTTTAACTAGGTAGAAGAGTTACTAAATAGTTATTAGCTATTTAATAACTACCTAGCTAAAATAAATACAAATTGACCTGTAAAATAAAACCTAACCTGTCTTACGCTAACACCTAACCTAACCCTACAATTAAATAAATTCCTTAAATTAAATACAATTAAATAAATTAAATACAATTAGCTTAATTACAAAAAAACAAACACTAAATTACAGAAAATGAAAAACAAATTACAAGATCTTTAAACTAATTACACCTAATCTAATAGCCCTATAAAAATAAAAAAAGCCCATCCAAAATAAAAAAACCCTAGCCTAAACTAAACTACGAATAACCCTTAAAAGGGCCTTTTGCAGGGCATTGCCCCAAAGAAATCGGCTCTTTTACCTGTAAAAAAAAATACAAACAACCACCCCAACAGTAAAACCCACCACCCACACAATCAACCCCCCAAATAAAACCCTAACTAAAAAAACCTAAGCTCCCCATTGCCCTGAAAAGGGCATTTGGATGGGCATTGCCCCTAAAAGGGCATTTAGCTCTATTGCAGCCCAAAGCCCTAACCTAAAAATAAAACTCACCCAATACATCCTTAAAAAATCCTAACACTAACCCCCAAAGATCCACTTACCGGGAGAAGTCTTCATCCAAGCGGCAAAATGTCCTCAACGAATCCGGCAGAAGTGGTCCTCCAGACGGGCAGAAGTCTTCACCCAGACGGCATCTTCTATCTTCATTCTTCCGAAGCGGAGCGGCTCCATCTTCAAGACATCCGGCGCGGAGCATCCTCTTCAATCGACATCTTCTTGCTGAATGAATGTTCCTTTAAGTGACTGCATCCAAGATGGCGTCCCTTAGATACCGATTGGCTGATAAAATTCTATCAGCCAATCGGAATTAAGGTTGAAAAAATCCAATTAGCCAATAGGATTAAACTTCAATACTATTGGCTGATCCAATCAAAATAAATATGTTTATTATAGTGGCGGCGATGTCTGGAGCGGCAGATTAGGGGTTAATAATTTTATTTTAGTGTTTGCGATGCGGGAGGGCCTCGGTTTAGGGGTTAATAGGTAGTTTATGGGTGTTAGTGTACTTTTTAACACTTTAGTTATGAGTTTTATGTTACAGCTCTGTAGTGTAAAACTCATAACTACTGACTTAATAATGCGGTACGAATCTTGCGGGATAGGCTGTACCGCTCACTTTTTGGCCTCCCAGGACAAGCTCGTAATACCGGTGCTATGGAAGTCCCATAGAAAAAAGACTTGCGGTAAGGCCAAAAAAGTGTGCGGGACAGCTGTACCTACAAGACTCGTAATAGCAGCAGTAGTAAAAAAAGTAGCGTTATGAGCCTTAAAGCTACTTTTTTACTCATAGCGCAAGACTCGTAATCTAGCCGACTGTTATTCTTGTCATATCTGCATGAGAGCTACTAATCTGAGCTCTATCACATACTATCAGGCCAACAGTAGCTATTGACATCCTTCCATTCAAGTCTCTAATTTTCATACATAAACTCTCGCTTTAGAATTCCTTATTTTATTAAAACTTGTCAGAATATTGTTAGATACATTTTGCCATCAAAATTAGCAACTGCAGAATATAACTGCATCAGATGCAAAAACATATCACTTTCTCCCAGCCACTAATTATCCCATAGACATGTCAGCATATGAATAAGATATGATATAGCGAAAATTCTGAAATATGCTTCATTTACTGTTTTGAATCATTCAATATATTATTTATAAACTCGTTTTTGAAAAGCATTATAGGAAATCAAAAGTTTGATAAATCCAGGACCCCAAAAAAATGCGTAAGCCTCTTTCTTCCAAGACCCTGAAAAGCTCCTTACATTAGAGGTTAACAGATTAATATTAAACTTAGAAGTGAGAAGTAGGGGCCGATTTATCAAGCTGTAAAGACCGCTGCTCGTAACTTGACCGCCTGCTCTGAGGCCACGGACAGAAATCAACCCGATCGAATACGATCGGGCTGATTGACACCCCCTGCTATCGGCTGATTGGCTGATAATCTGCAGGGGGCGGCATTGCACCAGCAGGTCACAATAACTGCGTAAAGCGCATAAAGCGTATGCTGTCTGCATTTATTAATGTTCGGCGGACATGGTACGTTACATTGTATCATGTCCGCTCACACATTAATAAATATACCCCATAATGTTAATGAGACAGAAACATATTTTAAAGGGGCCAAAAAGGGTTAATGAGTACAGATATATGTAGAATAATCCAAAAAATGTAGTTGCAAAAAGTTCTATTCTATTTGCTAAAGCTCCCCAGATCACAGAATTTTTCAGTCACTGTAATTGTTCCCTAGCAACCGGAGTTGTTGTTTTGATGCTTTGCGTCATCTTTTCACACTGAGTGATTTTTGCAATGTGTCTTTTCCCGCATCATCGGCTATTTATGACAAGATTGGCGTCTTTCTTTAGCAGTTTGTTGGAGTAATCCTGGGGTGTGAATCTCTGTTTGATGATGCTTTTTGACCTGGCTTATTTTTTTTTACCATTCTATCTGTCTCATCCCTGGCTTAAAGGGACACTGAACCCAATTTTTTTCTTTCATGATTTAGATAGAGCATGCAATTTTAAGCAACTTTCTGTTTTACTCCTATTATCAAGTTTTCTTCATTCTCTTGCTATCTTTATTTGAAAAGCAAGAATGTAAGTTTAGAAGCCGGCCCGTTTTTGGTTCACAACCTGGGTTGTGCTTGCTGATTGGTGGCTAAATGCATCCACCAATAAACAAGTGCTGTCCAGGGTCCTTAACCAAAAATCAGTTAGCTCCTTAGCTTTTTCAAATAAAGATAGCAAGAGAACAAAGAAAAATGAATAATAGGAGTGCATTAGACAGTTGCTTAAAATTGCATGCTCTGTTTGAATCATGAACATTTTTTGGGGTTTAATATCCCTTTAAGACTTGATTCCTGGATTTGACCTTGGACTGTTTCACTACTCTTCTAACAAATGTGTCTTATCCTTAGCTCCTTTGCTGAATTTCAGCCTGATTCTGCCTAATCCTTTGTCCCTCTGCCAGATTGTTACCGATAGGGTTGCCAGCTGTCTTCCATAAAAAATACTGGACAATCTGTAAGTGACTAGCTCTACCTTAGACCCCAATCTTGATCCTACCATTTTTTACAACTCTGCAGTCATTCTATCCCTTGGCTGCAAGTAACATGCAAGTCAATAAGTGTATCTTTTTGGTTGCCAGTAGCAAACAGTAGAGACCCCCTTGACAGTCCCTCTCTTTTATCTGCTTCATATTTGTAATTCATTGAGGAATAAGAGGCATTATACATTTAACACTCATGGGGGAAGATCAGGGCTGGATTGGTCTACCAGGATACCAGGAGATTTCCTGGTGGGCTGCAGCAGCTGGGGCTGGAAAGCTACAATTTAAAGGGGTGATTAATGGATGCAATTGGGTTGTAGGGTGCATATATAACAACAATCTGTCACTTTTATTTAATATAAAGTTATATAATTTAATTATGAAAAAAAATATTGGGGAAGGAGTCTATCCTAGTAATCCCTTTGAGAAAAACTAGGCATGTGTATTCTACCGACTCAATGGAAAATAGGGCTGGTCTTCATATTTTTCTAGGGCTGCTTTTTATTCCCAGTCCAGCCCTGGGGTAGATTTATTAAGCAGCGGATGCTGCTTTCTATGTATGTTGTCGGCATTAAGCAAGGTCCAGGTACAGCGAATCATGTCCGCTCGACCTTTAATAAATCTACCCATGGGCGAATCATGTCTGCTCGACCTTTAATAAATCTACCCATGGGCGAATCATGTCTGCTCGACCTTTAATAAATCTACCCATGGGCGAATCATGTCTGCTCGACCTTTAATAAATCTACCCATGGGCGAATCATGTCTGCTCGACCTTTAATAAATCTACCCCATGGGCTTTAAAAAACTGGACATTTAAGTGTCCAGTGTTTCTTTGAAGAATTTACTAGAAAGCCTGCTAAAATACTGGACTGTACAGTTGAATACTGGACACCTGGCATCCCTAGTTACCAACTACAGCCTTGTCCTGGGTCTCATACAGTCTGTTGAGACTGTGTAATATTCCTATCCACTTCTCAAGCTCTGGGTCCATTACTGGATGGACAGCTGCCCTGCAACATTTATTACAATCACTGTCTTAAATAACTACAAAATAATACCCTGAAACTTTTACCCAACCCTGTACAACTACTTTCTACAGAAAACCTTTGCAAACAGTGCTTCCAATGGAGCAGAGGATTCTGGGTAATGATATGTAAATGAGCTTTGCAATTCTCCTAACAGCCATTGTAAGTGAAGACTCCTTCCAGTGCAGTTCTCCTTTCAAATGTAAAGCATAGCAGGGATAGAAAAGTACAGCAAGATGTGCTATACACTTGTATTACTGTAATTTAGACAGAAGGGTTACATTTGTTTATATGTTGATCTATACACATTGTGAGAAGAATGGGGTGGAGGGGGGGGCACAGTGTCCTCTGAACCAGTGGTTCCCAGTTATATTATACCTTAAAGGGACAGTATACTATAACATTGGTTTTCCCTTAATGTGTTACCAATTATGTTTTTTTTTACCAGCTGCAGAGTATAAAATGTATGAGATTTGTGTTTTAAGGCTTATTTGTGTTTGAATTTGCTGATTTTATGTTTTGAAGCCACAACCTAATAAAATGGCTTGAGCTTGTAGGTGTAATCAGATCTCATTACTTTATCACATTGTGTACATATACATGCTTCTTTATCTTATATCTGTCCATAAACCAATCACCAATACTTCGAGAGAACAATGTAAAATTAAATTTTTTTTACCTTATCTCTTCTTTACCCCACTGGGAGTGTAATTTCTTCTGCTGGCTGTGTTTACACAGCTTGGCCTTAAGGCCAAAAACTTTTAGGATAGGTGGGGATACCACAGGCTAAATCAACTATTATAAAAGCCAATTTAATGGGAATGGAAATACTTGTAAACAGTTTAATACACTCCAGCAGCTAAAGTAGATCATTGGGAACAAATTAAAGGGGAGAACTTTTTTGAGTAAACTGTCCCTTTAATACACAAGGTAATTAATGTCTTTTTAAACATATGATATTCTTGTTTATTTATGGTGTCCAGAATAAAGCACAATATTCTGCAGTAAATCAGAAGTGGTTCTAGACAATTTAGGTTACTAACAAAGACGCCTGAAAATTAAGTATCAAGCGCAGTGGATACAACTGATTAGATCACTATCGGCTAGATTATGAGTCTTGCGTTATGAGTTAAAAAGCAGCGTTAAGCCTCATAACGTTGCTTTTTCACAACTGCTGCTATTACGAGTCTTGTAGGTACAGCTGTCCCGCACACTTTTTTGGCCTTACCGCAAATCAACTTACGCAATTTGCGTATAGTCTATTTTCAATGGGACTTCCATAGCGCCGGTATTACAAGCTTTTTTTTTTTTGGCCAAAAAGTGAGCGGTATAGCCTATCCTGCAAGATTCGTAACACATTCTAAAGTAAGTAATGAATTTTACACTACAGAGCTGTAGCATAAAACTCATAACTAAAGTGCTAAAAAGTACACACCCATAAACTACCTATTAACCTCTAAACCGAGTCCCTCCCGCATCGCAAACACTAAAATAAAATTATTAACCCCTAATCTGCCACTCCCGACATCGCTGCCACTAGAATAAACATATTAACCCCTAAACCGCCGCAATCCCGCCTTGCAAACATCAGATTATATCTTCGGTATATTGATGACCTTCTGTTCGTTTGGAGGGGGGATAAGAATTTGGCAGATAGTTTTGTAGACTATCTAGGACTCAATGATGTGAATTTACAGTTCACTTCTGAGTACAATACAGGTTGGGTACATTATTTGGACCTGGAGTTAAGGGGCTGGCCTTCGGGGAGAGTAACCTCGCAGGTTTAAAGGAAACCCATTACGGGGAATAGCCTCTTACACGCAAGGAGCTGTCACCCCAAGCACATGCCCCACTCAGTGACCAAAGGCCAATTTATGCAGATTAAAAGAAACTGCACCATGCCCCAGAGTTATAACACACATGCAGATGACTTGGAAAGATGCCTGCAACAACGGGGCTACAGTAGGAAGGTTATCAAGAGGGCAAGGGACAAAGTGAACCTTATGCCAAGAGAAGCCCTCTTACAAGAGAAACATGCCCCAAGAAAGAGAACAGACAATATTTTGACTTTTGTGACAGATTACTCAGCCCAGTATACACAGATTTGTGATGTAATTCGCAACCACTTCCGTTTACTGGTGGCTGATGATGCTCTTTCAGAGATGGTCAAGAAGGGCTGTAGGTTTTCCTACAGAAGAAATAAAACAATAGGAAATATGATCTCACCTTCTCAGTTAAAAAGACCAAGCTCTGAAACAGCCACATCATCCTCCTGGCTCAGACATAAGGGAACCTACAGATGTGGGTATTCGCAATGCAAGATATTCGAGTATGTCCAAGTGGGCTCCTCTTTTTCCTCAGCAGTTACAGGGGAAACCTTTGAAATCTCTTCCTGTTTAAATTGTAGATCCACATATTGTATCTACTTGCTCTGGCGTTCAACATGTAATTTGCAGTACATAGGGTTGACCACCAGAGATGTCCGCTCAAGGATATGTGAGCATTTGTCCACTATCCGGGTGGGTACAAGTAGTACTATACTGGTGACCCATTTTGTACAGAGACATGACAAAGATTGTCATTCTCTGAAATGGATGATTATTGAAAAAATCCAGCCCCAAAAGAGGGGAAGGGGGGATCGCTACAAAATTTTATCAAGGCAAGAAATGTACTGGATTTTCAGGCTCCAAACTAAGAGACCTTGGGGCCTGAATTCAGAGTACGATTTCATTAATTATTCGTCCTAACAATGGTGGGTCATCCTCCCTTCTGTTTAAGTAATTAAAGAAATTTAAAGAAGTTGTGACCCTTTTCTCTTATCATAGGCTCATTTTTAGGGGAATCTTTATTTATTTATTTATGTGCTTATTTATTATTTCTTATAATCCCATTATTCTATGTTTGAAATCCTTGTTCTGCGTTTGTGTTCCAATTTGGGGACTCTCAGGCTGACCAAGTGTATTTAACCTCTTGTCATAGGCTCATTGGTTTAGGTGGATTTATTTCCATCTATACATATAAGTTTATTAAGGTTAGGCCATATATGGATGTATTCAGTTTTTTGTCATGTGATATATCTCATGCTCCCCCTGTTCCTGTTTTTGAATATATTGGATATTACTGTTACTTTAAGATGGGCAATCCTAGTTAATTACATATATTTCATTCAGATTTACAGGTATCCACTTTTCATTATAGGTAATATTACATTCAAGATGGTTTGATATTTGTTCCATATGCGGACTAAAACCTAATGGATATGGAAGTGGGGTTCTAAAGGTAGTTATACATTATTCATAAACATATTTTTTAATTAATCATGTATATATGTTCACCTGGGTTAGATATTAAATAAACAGGGAAAAGGCTTGGTGTATATTTGAGTTAGGTTTGCAACTTGCGATTACTAATAACACCAGTATATCTTTTTCAGCCTCTGTACCTTTAATATCTGACCAGAAAACCCTCCAATGGTAACAGAGCATCGGATATTTAAAGCAGTGTGTCAGTTAGTGTTTTAGGGACTATGAGTATGGCTCTCCTAGCCAAAATGCGTTAGTCTATTTTTTGGGGGTTACCCCACACTCTTTGTATACTTTTTTAATGATAACTAATAAAGTTTAATTTTTTTATATAATAATTCAGGTGCTTGGCGTTTTTTCCTGTTTTTTTGGCTTGTAAATATTATTAACCCCTAATCTGCTGTCCCTAACATCGCCGCCACCTACCTACATTTATTAACCCCTAATCTGACGCCCCCAACTTCGCCGCCACTATACTATATTTATTAACCCCTAAACCTAAGTCTAACCCTAACACCCCCTAACTTAAATATCATTAAAATAAATCTAAAGAAAACCTACTATCATTACCTAAATGATTCCTATTTAAAACTAAATACTTACCTGTAAAATAAACCCTAAGCTAGCTACAATATAACTAATAGTTACATTGTATCTATCTTAGGGTTTATTTTTATTTTACAGGCAAGTTTGCATTTATTTTAACTAGATACAATAGTTATTAAAGGACCAGTCAACACAGTAGATTTGCATAATCAACAAATGCAAGATAACAAGACAATGCAATAGCACTTAGTCTGAACTTCAAATGAGTAGTAGATTTTTTTTCTGACAATTTTAAAAGTTATGTCTTTTTCCACTCCCCCTGTACCTAGTGACAACCATCAGCCAATCACAAATGCATACACGTACCATGTGACAGCCATCAGCCATTCACAAATGCATACACAATTATTCTTACACATGCTCAGTAGGAGCTGGTGACTCAAAAAGTTTAAATATAAAAAGACTGTGCACATTTAGTTAATGGAAGTAAATTGGAAAGTTGCTTAAAATGGCATGCTCTATCTGAATAATGAAAGTTTAATTTTGATTGTGTCCCTTTAAATAGTTATTAACTATTTAATAACTACCTAGCTAAAATAAATAAAAATTTACCTGTAAAATAAAACCTAACCTAAGTTAAACTAACACCTAACACTACACTACAATTAAATAAATTACCTAAATTAAATACAATTACCTAAATTACAAAAACAAACACTAAATTACACAAAATAATAAACAAATTACAGATCTTGAAACTAATTACACCTAATCTGAAAGCCCCCAAAATAAAAATAAAAAACCCTAGCCTAAACTAAACTACCAATAGCCCTTAAAAGAGCCTTTTGTGGGGCATTGCCCCGAAGAAATCAGCTCTTTTACGCGTAAAAAAAATACAAACTACCGCCCCAACAGTAAAACCCACCACCCACACAACCAACCCCCCAAATAAAACCCTAACTAAAAAAACCCTAAGCTCCCCATTGCCCTGAAAAGGGCATTTGTATGGGCATTCCCCTTAATAGGACATTTAGCTCTATTGCGGCCCAAACCCTAACCTAAAAATAAAACCCACCAAATAAACCCTTAAAAAAAAAACTAACACTAACCTCTGAAGATCCACTTACAATTTTGAAGACCGGACATCCATCCTCAACGAAGCGGCAAGAAGTCCTCAACGAAGCTGGGAGAAGTCTTCATTTAAGCCGGGAGAAGTGGTCCTCCAGACGGGCAGAAATCTTCATCCAGACGGCATCTTCTATCTTCATCCATCCGGCGCGGAGCGGGTCCATCTTCAAGACATCTGACGCAGAGCATTCTCTTCTTTCCGACGACTAATGATAAATGAAGGTTTCTTCAGCCAATCGGAATTACGGTTGAAAAAATCCTATTGGCTGATTGGATCAGCCAATAGGATTGAAGTTCAATCCTATTTGCTGATTGCATCAGCCAATAGGATTTTTTTCAACCTTAATTCCGATTGGCTGATAGAATTCTATCAGCCAATCGGAATTAAGGTTGAAAAAATCCTATTGGCTGATGCAATCAGCCAATAGGATTGAACTTCAATCCTATTGGCTAATCCAATCAGCCAATAGGATTGAGCTCGCATTCTATTGGCGAAGTATAGGGGTTAATAAATTTGGTTTAGGAGTTAATAAATTTAATATAGTGTCGGCGACGTTGGGGACAGCAGATTAGGGGTTAATAATATTTAACTAGTGTTTGCGAGGTGGGAGTGCGGCGGTTTAGAGGTTAATATGTTCTAGTGGCAGCGACGTTGGGGGCGGCAGATTAGGGGTTAATAAGTACAATGTAGGTGTCGGTGATGTCCGGAGCGGCAGATTAGGGGTTAATAAATATAATGTAGGTGTCGGCGATGTCGGGGGCGGCAGATTAGGGTTTAATAAGTGTAAGATTGGGGGTGTTTAGACTCGGGGTTCATGTTAGGGTGTTAGGTGTAAACATAACTTTTGTTTCCCCATAGGAATCAGTGGGGCTGCGTTACGGAGCTTTACACTGCTTTATTGCAGGTGTTAGGCTTTTTTTCAGCTGGCTCTCCCCATTGATGTCTATGGGGAAATCATGCACGAGCACGTACAACCAGCTCCCCGCTGACTTAAGTAGCGCTGATATTGTAGTGCAGTATGGAGCACAATTTTGCTCTACGCTCACTTCTTGCCTTTTAACGCCGGGTTTATAAAAACCTGTAATACCAGCACTGTAGGTAAGTGAGCCTTGACAATAACGTGCAGGTTAGTACCGCACCCCTCATAACGCAAAACTCATAATCTGGTTGAATGTTAGCCATCTATACCTATCTTTAAATTCACATAATAATCTTTCCTCTCTATGGTTGTATGTTATCAGTGCTATTCTGCTGCATACAGTCAACTACCATTTCCATTCCATGTAATGGCATTCTTAGCATCACCCTACTCATTTGAGGAACTAGGTAGCTGCTGATTATGGTTACATGTGGTCTGATTCTCAGAAATTTACCAGCATGGAGATAAATCATCAGCCCATTTTACTGAGCATTATATCATAAAGTAAGTGTCCCTTCTTCACATAAAGAATACTAAAAATTACCTTTAAAACGACCCTTGAGTCACCTCTTAATACTTACAATACACAGTATCTTATAGAATCTCACACACCAGAGAGCTTTAGAGAGTTTCATTGTCTGAAGGGAAGGACCAGAAAGTTCTATGCAGTGGTGCACTAGACTGGACCTGTATGACAAATACTGGGTTGGTAGCAACTTTCAATGTTGGGAATGCCAATAATAACTCGATGGGCTGCAGAACCAACCCCAGCATCCCCTTGAACGGCCACTGATACCAATTCTCTGCCACTTTCTACTGGATAGTTCCTTTATGCAAAGTATATGACAAAGTCTGTGATACGCAGGAATTTGTTTTCATTTGTAGTTACTGTAAAATTCTGAAAATTATTTGAACTATGTGTTGTTGTTGTTAGATATGAGACATTTTGTATATGCATGATGTGTGTGTGTGTATATATATATATATATATATATATACAGTATAAATATATATTGTGTGTGTGTGTAATTATAATAATAATAATTTATTGGGGTCTGGGTTTTAACTCAAATTCAAATATTCTGTAAATTCTAAACTAATAAGTGAATTGGTTTTCTCCCTGGCGAAACTGTGTGTCGCTTTGCTTTCAGACAAATCATCACACAGCCTAACCCCCTTCACATCTCCATAGTAACTAGATGGCTGCATATAAGGAGCATTGCAAACTCAAAGCTTGTCCGTTGAGAAGTGGCAACTCCATCTCTATCTGTCATTGATTATTATAGAAAATCCTGATCAATGTGTTTTGACCGTACCTAATTCTAGTCTATATGAATAATTATGATACATTCCAACTACATTGTAGTTTTTTATGAAATAGGGTAAGTGGGTCTGACAAAGAAGGAAAGAGAGAGAGAAGAATAGATGAGAGAAAATGAGGGAGATAATAGAGAGAGGAATAAAAGGGATATTATCAGAGATGAAGGGCAGAGAGATGAGGGATAGATAGATAGATATGTAGAGAGATAAATAGGTAGAGAGATACATATGTAGAGATATAAATATGTATAGATATAGATATTAATAGATAGGTATACAGATAGATGATAGATAGATAAATAGATAGATAGTTATATAGACAGGTATACAGACAGACATATAGATAGATAAATAGATACAGAGATAGATAAATAAAGAGATATATGATATGTAGATAGATAGATATATAGATAGGTATATAGACATACAGATAGATAGAGAGAGATATAGATACATAGATATCTAGATAGATTGATATATATATATATATATATAGACAGATAGATAGATAGATAGATATATTAGCAAATCTCAAACATAAGGATCATGGGCAGGAAAATATGTGAACCGGTATAAATACAGGCATCACACCTTGTAAAAGTAAAATATTGAAGGGAAAAATATGGGGAAGAGATACAAAAAGAGCAGAGGGAGAATTAGGTTACAAGGCAACGATGAAAAAGGGGAAAGAGGTGTAATAAAGAATGAGAGATAAATTAAAAAGAGAGTGGGGGTGCAAATAGGAAGAGATGAGTGAGGGGGAGATAGAGCTGAGACAGAGAAAGAAAAGATAAGTGGGAAAGATGAGAAAGGCAGAAAGAGGAATTGGTTGCATGAGAGATGTGAGACAGAGAGAGGATAATGAGAATGAGATAATATACAGATGAGAAATTCATGTTTTATTTCATTATATCAGGTCACATTTTTCTTTATTCAGACTTCCTCATTGACTTGCCAAATACCAGTAAGGGGTCAGGTTCCTTGCCCACTAAACTAATATACCAGTGTTATAAATAACAATATCTAAAGTGCAATTTAAATATAAAGTCTGTTTCCGTTGATGCTTTGCTCTGACTTTGGCATCATTTCATTATAGTTGTATGTTTTAACCTTTACAAACAGCCCCAGGGGGTATATAATACATCTGCTGCCTGTGACTCTATATGCTTTATAAGTGGGAAATATAAATGCTTCTCAAGTAATATGAGTTTATTTACATATCACGTTCTCCTACACAAAATGAGGCACATAACTTTACCTTGTGTAACACTGAGGGAAGGACTGTGCGCTTCAATATGCCATAATGTAGTACAAATTCTATATAAGCTGTTATAAAGAAGAGACCAGAGGAGGTTCTAGACCTTACAGGACACTAAAGTATTTTTTTTACCAGTTCATTGCAAAATATTTGCATACAAAACACATTTTAAACAGCCATGTTTTTGCAGTCTAGGGACAAACCCCTTGATAAGCCACTTGAGTGTAATCTCTCTCTCTCTCTCTCTCTCTCTCTCTCTCTCTCTCTCTCTCTCTCTCTCTTCTCTCCTATAATTTTCAGATTTATATTACAGGAAAAGAAGGTAAAAATAAATTAAGTGCATGGTATTGCAGGTTTTTATAGATAATTGAATGTTAATTTCCCTTTAAATATTGGTTGAAAAAGGTGACACTAGTGAGTGGGGTTTTCTTAATTAAAACTTCCTGTTCCTCATTTATACTTCTTGTACCATGCTGATGACACTTCCAAGAATATTATTAATCTGGGGTGCTAAGCACCCCCTAAAGCTGCCAATGTTTGACTGATACTTCACAACTGCTTGTTTTAATTTCAATATAAAGAGGCTTGGAATGTGAAACTTTATAAAACTCCTAGGGAAATACAGTATTGACAAATTGTACAAAGAACTGTCAAGACATATGTGCATAGGCAGGGCCGCCATCAGGGGGTGACAGGGGTGACTCCTGTCAGGGGCCCAATGAGCCAGGGGGGGCCCATGAGGCACAAACTAAAAAAAATATTTTTTTTTAAATTTGGGCAGCCACCAGTGGGTACTACAGCAGAGTGCTAATTGAGCATGGGAAATGTTATTACACAGAGTAAAGTATTAGCATTTGAGAGGATTTCTTAGTGTGCACTAAACCACTATGCGCAGTGTGAGACAGACTTGGCACTTTGTTTGTACAGTGTGTTCCTGAGTCAGACGGCAGATCACTTTCATTTGCAGAAGAGGTAGGACTTACTTAGCAAATGTTTTTTATTTCTTTGTGCAATTTTGGATTGTAACTTCAGTGTGGTAGTAGTTGTTTGGTTGGGCTAGGGGTCCATTAAAACACATTTTTTTTTAGCAGCAGTGTATTTATGATTATTTGACAATGCTGTAGAAAATCTATATTTAAAACCATGCAGAAATGTTCCCTCCTCAATACACAAATGGTAGATGCCCTTTTGGCAGATTTGCATTATATATATATATATATATATATATATATATATATATATATATATATATATATATATATATATATATATTACATTCCAGTTTACTGCCCCTTTATGCATGGACTTTCCAGATGCATGTAGGCATTTTATCTAAGATTTTTACATCTGCATAAAATTTTATACTCTCAGACTAAGATTGCTCAGTGTTTGAAATGAGACAGGTTAACTTAAAACTGTTCAGTTTACACTACAGCTGACTTAATTTTGAAATACATACCAACAAGCCTAAATCCTGCATTTAACCAGATCTAATGGTATGAGTACCACAGCTTATGGTCCCACCAAGACCATATAGAGTACAACATTTTCAAAATCCATAAGTACAGCTGACAGATGGGAAAATTTGTACACTATTTGATGTGGTGCTCTAGGTTGGGGAAAATGGGGAAAAAACAAACATATGTCAACGTTTTAAAGGTACTTTTCATCATCTAGCCATCTACCCAGCTCATTAATGTACAATTTTGAATTCACAGAATTATTTTTGTTTGCACATTTACAAATATGATTCTTTAAAAAGTGATCTCTTAATTTCTAAAAAAAAATTATCATGCATGTCACACACTGTTGATTTAGGGGATGCAAGGTGCATAAATGTTTCCTCCTGTGAGTGTTTCTGTTTGTGTCTGTGTTTATGTCTTTGTGCTTTGGTTTGTGTCTCTGTGAGTGTGTATGTATTTTTTATCTGTGGGTCTCTCTGTGAGGGTGTGTATCTCTTTGTGCATTTTCTGTGGATGTCTTTGAGGGTGTGTGCATATGTCTTTGAGCTTTTTCTGTGGGTGTCTCTCTGAGGGTGTGTGTATGTTTGTCTTTGTGCATTTTCTCTGGATGCCTCTGTGAGGGTGGGTGTGTATGTCTGTGCTTTCTGTGGATGTCTCTGTGAGGGTGTGTGTGTGTATGTATGTATGTCTGTGTTTTCCGTGGATGTCTCTGTGAGGGTGTGTGTTTTATGTGGGTGTCTCTGTGATGGTGTGTGTATGTCTTTGTGTGTTTTCTGTGGATGTGTCAGTGAGAGTGTGTGTATGTATGTCTTTCTGTGTTTTTATGTGGTTGTCTCTCTGTGTGTGTATGTCTTTGTGTGTTTTCTGTGGGTGTATGTGTGTGTGTATGTCTTTGTGTGTTTTCTGAGGCTGTCTCTGTCGGTGTTTCCTTGAGTGTATGTGCAAGTTTGAGTGTGTGTGTGTGTGTGTGTCCATTGTCTGTTCCTTTTTAGGACATTTTGACCTTACTACTTATTATTCACATCTTTCTACAGACTTTGAGACTAACAAGACCTTTCCGGAAGTAACCAATCCACCATTTAACCTTTAAATTATTGTTTAGGAAGTTCAGGGCCCTTCCTTTCAGCCACTGTATGCTGTTGACATAATTTAGTTGTCATCTTCCTTTACAAAAAGATAATCAGAACTCCATATTTTGTTTTCTAAATCTCCTTTTTTTTTTTACAAAACTGTAGTCTACCTCATTACTTGTTAGGTCAATGTAAACAAGTGCTGAGTGTCTGTTTGGGTGTCTGTGTCTGAGTGTGTTTCTTTGCGTGTCTGCTAGAGTGTCTATATGTGAATCCTTATGTGTGAGTGTGTTTGTGTGTTTCAGTGTATGAGTGTGTCTGTGTGTGTGTATGTTACTACCTTTACAACATTTCCAAGTTTAAATAGACAATTAATAATAAAGTTTATATACGTTTTAGTCACTTGGTCAAAAATTGCACATGTCAAAGGAGGGGGGAGGGGGGGCCCCTGATCAATGGTTGAGTCAGGGGCCCCAAAATTTCTAGTGGCGTCCCAGGCAATGTATAAGAAGGGTTATCAGGCTTAGCTGCTTCAGATCTTGTCCAGAGTTATCAACATTAGCTGCTACTGATCTTGTCCTGAGTTACCAGTCTTAGCGGCTACAGATCTTGTCCTGAGTTACCAGCCTTAGCGGCTACAGATCTTGTCCTGAGTTATCAGCCTTAGCTGCTACAGATCTTGTCCAGAGTTATCAACATTAGCTGCTACTGATCTTGTCCTGAGTTACCAGCCTTAGCTGCTTCAGATCTTGTCCTGAGTTACCAGTCTTAGCGGCTACAGATCTTGTCCTGAGTTATCAGCCTTAGCTGCTACAGATCTTGTCCAGAGTTATCAACATTAGCTGCTACATATCTTGTTCTGAGTTACCAGCCTTAGCTGTTCAGATCTTGTCCTGAGTTACCAGACTTAGCTGCTACTGATCTTGTCCTGAGTTACCAGCCTTAGCTGCTTCAGATCTTGTCCTGAGTTACCAGTCTTAGCGGCTACAGATCTTGTCCTGAGTTATCAGCCTTAGCTGCTACTGATCTTGTCCTGAGTTACCAGCCTTAACGGCTACAGATCTTGTCCTGAGTTACTAGCCTTAGCGGCTACAGATCTTGTCCTGAGTTACCAGCCTTAGCTGCTTCAGATCTTGTCCTGAGTTACCAGCCTTAGCTGCTACTGATCTTGTCCTGAGTTACCAGTCTTAGCGGCTACAGATCTTGTCCTGAGTTATCAGCCTTAGCTGCTTCAGATCTTGTCCTGAGTTACCAGCCTTAGCTGCTTCAGATCTTGTCCTGAGTTACCAGCCTTAGCGGCTACAGCTCTTGTCCTGAGTTATCAGCCTTAGCTGCTACAGATCTTGTCCAGAGTTATCAACATTAGCTGCTACATATCTTGTTCTGAGTTACCAGCCTTAGCTGCTTCAGATCTTGTCCTGAGTTACCAGCCTTAGCTGCTTCAGATCTTGTCCTGAGTTATCAGCCTTAGCTGCTTCAGATCTTGTCCAGAGTTATCAACATTAGCTGCTACTGATCTTGTCCTGAGTTACCAGCCTTAACGGCTACAGATCTTGTCCTGAGTTACTAGCCTTATCGGCTACAGATCTTGTCCTGAGTTACCAGCCTTAGCTGCTACATATCTTGTTCTGAGTTACCAGCCTTAGCTGCTACAGATCGTGTCCTGATTTATAAGCCATAGCTGCTCCAGATCTTGCCCTGAGTTATAAGCCTTAGCTGCTCCAGATCGTGTCCTGATTTATAAGCCTTAGCTGCTCCAGATCGTGTCCTGATTTATAAGCCTTAGCTGCTACAGATCTTGTCCTGAGTTACCAACCTGAGCTGCTACAGATCATGTACTGAGTTACCAGCATTAGCTGCTACATATCTTGTCCTGAGCTACAAGCCTTAGCTGCTACAGATCTTGTCCTGAGTTACCAACCTCAGCTGCTACATATCTTGTCCTGAGTTACCAGCCTTAGCTGCTCTAGATCTTGTCCTGAGTTACCAACCTCAGCTGCTACAGATTAGTGATGTTGCGAACCTAAAATTTTGCGTTCGCGAACGGTGAACGCGAACTTCCGCAAAAGTTCGCGAACCGGCGAACCGGGTGAACCGCCATAGACTTCAATAGGCAGGCGAATTTTAAAACCCACAGGGACTCTTTCTGGCCACAAAAGTTATTGGAAAAGTTGTTTCAAGGGGACTAACACCTGGACTGTGGTATGCCGGAGGGGGATCCATGGCAAACTCCCATGGAAAATTACATAGTTGTTACAGAGTCTGGTTTTAATCCATTAAGGGCATAAATTACCTAACATTCCTAAATTGTTTGGAATAACATGCTTTAAAACATCAGGTATGATGTTGTATCGTTCAGGTAGTGTAAGGGTTTTTTTTTTTTTAAATGTACACTACTGTTTTAGCAGATATGACTTGCACTGGTGTGACACTGTGCACTGGCAGGACCTGGAACGCACACGTGTGAGGGAAACTGACTGCTATTATTTCACAATAAAAAAAGGTTTTGTTTTTTTAAATGTATGTACACTACTGTTTTAGTAGATATGACTTGCACTGGTGTGACACTGTGCCCTGGCAGGACCTGGAGCGCACACGTGTGAGGGAAACTGACTGCTATTATTTCACAGTAAAAAAAGGTTGTTTTTTTTTTAAATGTATGTACACTACTGTTTTAGTAGATATGACTTGCACTGGTGTGACACTGTGCCCTGGCAGGACCTGGAGCGCACACGTGTGAGGGAAACTGACTGCTATTATTTCACAATAAAAAGGTTTTGTTTTTTTAAATGTATGTACACTACTGTTTTAGCAGATATAACTTGCACTGGTGTGACATTGTGCCCTGGCAGGACCTGGAACGCACACGTGTGAAGGAAACTGACTGCTATTATTTCACAGTAAAAAAAGTTTTTTTTTTTTTTTTTTAAATGTACACTACTGTTTTAGCAGATATGACTTGCACTGGTGTCACACTGTGCCCTGGCAGGACCTGAAACGCACACGTGTGAAGGAAACTGAATGCTATTATTTCAAATAAAAAAAAAAAGTTTTTTTTTTTTTTTTATGTACACTACTGTTTTAGCAGATATGACTTGCACTGGTGTCACACTGTGCCCTGGCAGGACCTCAAACGCACACGTGTGAAGGAAAATGACTGATATTATTTCAAATTAAAAAAAGTTTTTTTTTTTTTTTTTAAATGTACACTACTGTTACACCAGATATGAGTGGTGGCACTGGGCAAGTGGGCACAGTATACGCTGTGAGCCTGAGCTGGCAGGCAGGCTTCAATTAGATTACACAGGAAAAAAAAAAAAAGCAGACTGATGTTCTAGCCCTAAAAAGGGCTTTTTGGGGTGCTGTCCTTACAGCAGAGATCAGATGAGTCCTTCAGGACTGTAGTGGACACTGAATACACTAGCCTAGCTATCGATTTCCCTATTAAATCAGCAGCAGCTACACTGTCCCTCCTCTCACTAAGAATGCAGGCTCCGAATTAATCTAAAATGGATGCTGTCCAGGAGGTGGGAGGGTCTGGGAGGGAGTGTCTGCTGCTGATTGGCTGGAATGTGTCTTGTGACTGTGAGCTACAGGGTCAAAGTTTACTCAATGATGACGAATAGGGGGTGAATCGAACATCACATATGTTCGCCGTCCGCTGCAAACGCGAACATGCTATGTTCGCTGCAAACTATTCGCGGCAGAACTGTTTGCGACATCACTACTACAGATCAGAGTTACCAACATTAGCGTATCTTGTCCTGATTTACCAGCCTTAGCGGCTACATACAGATCTTGTCCTGAGTTATCAGCCTTAGCTGCTACATATCTTGTCCTGAGTTACCAGCCTTAGCTGTGACAGATCTTGTCCAGAGTTACCAACATTAGCTGCTACAGATCTTGTCCTGAGTTATCAGCCTTAGCTACTACAGATCTTGTCCTGAGTTATCAGCCTTAGCGGCTACAGATCTTGTCCTGAGTTATCAGCCTTAGCTGCTACATATCTTGTCCTGAGTTATCAGCCTTAGCGGCTACAGATCTTGTCCTGAGTTATCAGCCTTAGCTGCTACATATCTTGTCCTGAGTTATCAGCCTTAGCTACTACAGATCTTGTCCAGAGTTACCAACATTAGCTGCTACAGATCTTGTCCTGGGTTACCAACCTTAGCGTCTATAGATCTTGTCCTGAGTTACCAACCTTAGCTCCTACACACCTTGTCCTGAGTTATCAGACTTAGCGGCTACAGATCTTGTCCTGAGTTATCAGCCTTAGCGGCTACATATCTTGTCCTCAGTTACCAGCCTTAGCTTCTACAGATCTTGTCCAGAGTTACCAACATTAGCTACTACAGATCTTGCCCTGAATTACCAGCCTTCTACAATATGATGAACAAAAATGGACATCATATGATAAATGCATCAGAGCTAGATATGTTCTTAAGAGTTCATACATGTTCTACAACTTGGTATCTCTATATCTCCTGTGTTTGTAATGTCTTTTGCAGATCCAAAAAAAAATCCTACTAGTAAAACACAAAGGAACTGATTGGGGTGCTCACATCAACTTTAAATGAACAGTAAGAAATGAATGAACATCCAATAACAAAACGGGATTTACAAAAAAAAGAAAAACAACTTTCAGAACTAAATTGCATGATAAGAGGGCAAAATAAATAATGAAAATGTACTGTATAGTTGATTCATTATACATAACTAAACATTTTCTAAAAATCTCAAGGTATTTACTGACCCTTTAAATGAATGAAAGTGATGAGCTAAATGATACACCATGCACATTTATATTCACACCCATGGACAACTTTATACTTTATTTGTGTGACTGTTATCTGGGAAGATAGAAGAGATTCTCAGAAAAAGCTCACAAGATATAGAGCATGCGTCCTGTGCACACTTATTCAGACACTGTGCCAGCTCAGAGAACAACTAGTGGCAGGCAAGTACCATGTCAGAGATAACCTAATTTGCACTATACATGCCTACACTGACTCTCTGAGCAGGGGTGGTGTTTGAATGCTGGTGCATGAGGCACATACAGAATATGTGCATATGCAGATTAAAGAGTAATACGTTTTACTAGCAACATTTTTGCTAATATGTGTATATTGCAAAAAAAAAAATACTGTATATTCAAAAGCCATTAAAATTATACCTATTATGGGCTAGATTACAAGTGGGCATGCGATAAATAACCAGCCATTACAACAAGCTCGCGGTAGCAATTAGCTCTCCGAAAATTAACCAGAGATCAGATCTCTTGTTAATTTTCAAAAAGTGCCCCAATTGGCCCCAACTTAAAGCATATTGTAATTTTTTTTTATTAAAAAAGTAGCTTTTTTTAAAAATAAAAAATAACTGCACAAAGCAGATTTAAGGTTTATAGTTGGTGTGTGTGGGGTGTTAGAAAAAAATAAAACGGTACTGAAAAGTGCCTTTACATAGCAGTCTATGGGAACTGTAAGTTCCCTTCCCAGTAAATATATATGTACAGTATATGCTTATATACATATATATTTATGTGTTAATATGTTTATATACACATATAAACACAAATATATATGTATATAAGCATATACATATATATTTATAATTGCTGCCCATCACTGCGTGACTTACCTCCTTCTCACAGCATGAGAACGAGGCTCCCATTGTAGCCTATGGAAGTGCGCTCTCATGAGCGCAATCATTCCCTGCAATGCAAATGTAAGGTCACATTGGCATTGCACCTCACTTGTAATACCAGCGTACATTTGCGTGCGCTGGTATTACCAATTTAAATGCAAATATCGCTTTTGCAGAAGCGTTATTTTACGCTCAATTTATAATCTAGCCCTATGTTTCTTTTTAAAAACCCCCATAAATAACTAGATCAATGTTTTCACACAACAAACTCTAGAGTACTGGAATCTACAGGTCAAAAGGTTGTCTCAACTAAAATCCAGCGATCATCTCACTGCTACAGAGACTAAAACTCTAAAGTGTCTTGATAATTTGAACTTGTCAGAACTCAGGCAGAAATAACTGCTGGGTACGGAATTCACATTTATGGCTGACCTTTGCAAAACAGACACCTATCAACGTGCAACTATTAATATCACTAACTTTGTAAACCTGCAGACACTGTCCTCTTTCCTGACTTCAGCCGCTTTATATGTAATACGCTATTAATGAGACTGCGAGGCTTATTGTTGATACACATTTTTGGTAATGTGAAATGATACTTTTATGAAACCTGGCTTCATAAATATTTTATGAATATTTTGGTGTAATTTATTCCTGGCTGAAAGTGAAGTTTGTTTGACAAATGACATTGACTCCGCCATAAATATGGATTTCTGCATAGCGTCTCGTATAACCCAGGAATCATTTTATTTAACATTACTATTGTATAGAAAGCTCAGGATTATTATGGGCTTAGGACAAACTAGGAAGGTAAAAATCTAATTTACACTATGCAGCTTAAACTATAAACCAGTCTGCAAGAAAAAAACGTATCCTGTCATATGTGTCAAAATCTAAACAGTCGACAAAGAGGGTAAAATTAATCATCAATGTAAAAATGTATTTTAGACACGTCAGATTCTAGGGACATACTGTATGTAAATGATATTTGGTGTTTTTTTTTAAACTATTATTGTAAATGAAAAATAGCATTCAATAAACATGAAATTATGTCAAACTCTAAAAGCTTGGTGCATGAATGAATATATGGGCCCCTATTTATCAAGGTCTGTCGGACCTGATCCGACAGACCACGCTGAATACGGCGAGCAATACGCTCTCCGTATTCAGCATTGCACCAGCAGCTCACAAAAGCTGCTGGTGCAACGCCGCCCCCTGCAGACTTGCGGCCAATGGGCCGCCAGCAGGGGGGTGTCAATCTACCCGATCGTACTCGATCGGGTTGATTTCCGGCGATGTCTGTCCGTCTGCTCAGAGCAGGCGGACAGGTTATGGAGCAGCGGTCTTTGTGACCGCTGCTTCATAACTGCTGTTTCTGGCGAGCCTGCAGGCTCGCCAGAAACACGGGGCATCAAGCTCCATTCGGAGCGTAATAAATATGCCCCATGGTTTGTAAAAGGGGGGAAAACTTGCAATTTAACCAGGATATCCAGAATTTTAATTAATAGTGAATTTAGCTTTAATTATTATTACTACTGATATTCAAGTGCAATGTTTTCCTATTGTGTAGCAGTTTCTAAAAAATATTTTTTAAGTTAAATAAAAATGAAATCCCAATTTTGTCTTTCATGAATTAGATGGAGTGTAATATTTTTAAAAAAACGTTCCAGTTTATTTCTATTTTCAGAATTTATTTGTACTCTTGGTACCCTTTTATTTTATTTTAAGCAGGTATGTAGGCTCGGGAGCGTGCACACGAAAACAAAGGGAACATTTACAAACTGAGATAATTATCTGATGACTTACTTTATTATAAATGCATACCTAAAAGAGGGACGCCTCTTTGGAGAAAGTAATCTAAACCAAATAAAAAATGGAAGCCCATATCACTTTGTGTGCTTAGGGGTAGGATAGGAATTCTGAAAGAATCCCCTTAGCATTCTTAAGAAAACTATCCCTACGCCAAGTAAGGAAGGTGCCATTAACAGTGTGGCCACTTGTATGGTAGAGGATCACATGACCCCTCTTTTAAATTAGTAAAATGTTCGCTATGGGGAGATAGGGTGTCTTTTACAGTTCTTCCCCTGCATCTTATAGGATGAATGACCTGTTAATTTAAAGGGATAAGTTAAACTCTAACTGTACAATAATAATAATATTAACCGTCTCTCTGTATATTTTGTTGAAATGTACCTCCTTTCTTTCCATGAGAACAAACTGAGGTAGGCTCAGGAGCGTGTGCGTACCATCAGCATTATATGTATAATATTACAAACGTTGTGGCAAACACAGCTGGTATACTGTGCTCAAGTCACTCAGTGCCCCTTTTTAACAGTGACCATTTCCTACTGTTTTGAAATCAGCAGAAGCTGAGCTGGCAACCTTATAGGAGCAAGAAACGCTGCTTCTTTGTAATTGTGAGTCATATTTTCTCTTGCACAAGCTTCCTGTACAAAAATGGCACCATATTTGTTGTAAAGCTAAATACATACGCTTTTCTTACATTGTGATTTCCACTTTCGGGACACACAGAGGGGACAGGTAGACACACAGTGTGCATTTAATCTAGCTGTACGCATGCAAGTGAGTGCCAGACTTTCTATGTATTGTTTATAAATTTTTAAGTCATTTTTCTTTTGGGCTTTGCACCCAGGCTAGTTTGTAGTTATCTGTTTGAGTCACTATAAGCAAATGCAGCTGTCTGTGAGTGCTGATGAACACCTAGCTGTGGGTTTTGCTAGTGACATGTGATGTTTACCCATTCTCATTTCAGAGTGTGGTCCATTTCCTTAATATATGTATATATATATCCCACTAGTTTTGAACCTCAGAATCAGCTCCTGAAAAGAAGAACTGTAAATGTAATGTGTTAATTTTATTAATTTTTTTTCTTCTCTCGGTTGAGAAGGCATTTACATTGTAACAAGACCATACTGATAATCTAACGCATTGATAACCATCAAGCTGGAAATTAGACGCAACGTGAATCATTTTTCCCGCAGTAAAGGAATAAGAGAAAGGCAGAGAGATAGATTTATTTCAGGACACCTAATCACAATTCTGTTTTCATCCCTAATCACTTTGAAATCTGATTTTAGATAAAGAGTAGAATGCATTTAATTTTACATCACTGCTTTCCTCCCCTCTATGGAGAAAAAAAAGCATTGTGTCCATCTGAATAGTAGAAGGCATTCCAGGGAGGATTTCTGATTAAATGCATTCAGTAGTAGGATTCACTGACCTTTTATAACAAGTAGCAGCACATCCTTTCTTGGGAAATATTATCATTTTTGCAGCTTGATGTATTTCTACTAGAATTTTAAAGTAACAGAATATGTTTGAATGACAGACAGCATTGAAATGATTTGCAGCCCTCTGGCACTGAAGGGGTTACACAGAGAGAATAATGCACAATACACTGATATTAATCTTGGCATTTTGCACTGGCATGTCATAGGGGGCAGTGAGCTCTAGGTATAGTCACCTGGGACCTTATTGACTTTATCATTATTAGATGCCAGAAGAACACAGAGTAAAAATGTAAAGGGACAGTCAAGTCCAAAAAAACTTTCATGATTCAGATAGAGCATGTAATTTTAAGCAACTTTCCAATTTACTTTTATCACCAATTTTGCTTTGTTCTCTTGGTATTCTTAGTTGAAAGCTAAACCTAGGAGGTTCATATGCTAATTTCTTAGACCTTGAAGGCCGCCTCTAATCTAAATGCATTTTGATAGTTTTTCACCACTAGAGGGCATTAGTTCATGTGTTTCATATAGATAACATTGAGCTCATGCACATGAATTTACCATGGAGTCAGCTCTGATTGGCTAAAATGCAAGTCTGTCAAAAGAACTGAAATAAGGGGGCAGTCTGCTGAGACTTAGATACAAGGTAATTACAGAGGTAAAACGTGTATAATTATAACTGTGTTGGTTATGCAAAACTGAGGAATTGGTAATTAAGGGATTATCTATCTTTTAAAACAACAATTCTGGTGTTGTCTGTCCCTTTAACCTATCAGCACAAGAAACACACACACAGCTCAAATCATATTCCAGTAGGTTGCTAGTAACCTACAAACAGCAATGATTTAATCCTTTTTATTATCCATTACTTTCTGCAAATACTGGTGGTACTTACCTGATCATTGCAATTTTAAATCGTGTTACCATCTTGAATGCAAAATTTGCTGAAGTTATTATCTTTACAAATATAAAGGCAGCTTTTCCATGAACACGTTATTATTATTTCTTTGAGAATTAATGTCCAAATGTTCATATGTCACCTTCAAATACTCAAATTTGACATTATACATAATGATTTGCAAAAATGGATTTTTAATGTTCTGCAAATTTGTTCACTATTTGATTACGAAAAATAAATGTGGATATTTACCCATCTCTAGCAGAAATCACCTTTTGTTTAAAAATAGAAAAAAATATTTTTTTCCTCCTTGAATAAAGGCATCTTTTAAAAACCATAAGACCGCCTTAAACAAAACCACCTAAAAGGGACAGTCTAGGCCAAAATAAACTTTCATGATTCAGATATGGCATGTAATTTTAAACAATTTTCCAATTTACTTTTAGCACCAATTTTGCTTTGTTCTCTTGGTATTCTTAGTTAAAAGCTTAACCTAGGAGGTTCATATGCAAATTTCTTAGACCTTGAAGGCCACCTCTTTTCAGAATGCATTTTAACCGTTTTTTACCACTAGAGGGTGTTAGTTCATGTGTTTCATATAGATAACACTGTGCTCGTGCACGTGAAGTTATCTGGGAGCAGGCACTGATTGGCTAAACTGCAAGTCTGTCAAAAGAACTGAAATAAAGGGGCAGTTTGCAGAGGCTTAGATACAAGATAATCACAGAGGTTAAAAGTATATTAATATAACTGTGTTGGTTATGCTAAACTGGGGAATGGGTAATAAATTGATTATCTTTTAAAAAAATACAAATTCTGGTGTAGACTGTCCCTTTAAACAGACATTTCATTATTATTATTTATTATTATTCTTTATTTATAAAGCGTGAACAGATTCTGCAGCGCTGTCCATGGGTACAAAGATAACAGTACAATGGTGATACAATACAATACAATATAAGACACTGGACAAGATTTAACAAACAAATACAAGGGGAAGTGGACATAGCCGGTCATTGCTCTAATCTGGTCTCGAAGTTACAATATTTATGCATTTTATATGTAGAATATAAGCTGTTTGCTTTCTTGTAAAACTTGAGAATGCTCTTGGGAATGCACAGAGGAAGACATTAACATAAAAGACTTTAGTGAAAACACTTATAGAATGCAAAAGAGCGTGTGGGGATAGGAAAAAATAAACAAACAGTTATCGGAAAAATTGGTGTTGTATTTTATTTTCTATGTGCTGCTAATATTGTCTTTTTCTTGGTTAGAATATTGGGATTTCTAATAGTATTGAGGTTGCAAGTTCATATAAGTGCAGCTCCCTGGAAAGTTGTCTCTACGTCTGGACCCCCCAATATACATAATTTACTGGATTGTTACTGGTTACTTGGCAGTGTAGTTTTAATTTACAGCAACTAAACATAACTATACATAAAAAGCCATTAAACATTTCTGTAAATATCTGGGGCGCGATCCGATATCGATCGCAGTTTGCGGTGCAAGTGAGGGAACCGGCGTCGCCCGCAGTTTCAGCTCGCAACTCGAGCCATCCCATATAGGTCGCCGTCAGATGCTAACGTGCCGTAAGTCTCACAAACCAGCGATGTCCAGAAATCTGCGTAAGTACAAATTTCTGGCGTCGCCAGTGACTTGCGGCACGTTAGAATCTGCCGGCGCCTATAAAACCTGACTAAAGTCTAAAACACCCGCACTGTCTAACACGCCTCCCTAACATAGCCCGCACTGTCTAACACGCCTCCCTAACATAGCCCGCACTGTCTAACACGCCTCCCTAACATAGCCCGCACTGTCTAACCCTCTATCCGCTATCTCCCCTCACTAGCCTAACAATAAAAAAGCTATTAACCCCTAAACCGCCGCTCCTTTACCCCGCCGCAACCTAATAAAGTTATTAACCCCTAAACCGCCGCTCCCGTACCCCGCCGCCAGCTATATTATATCTATAACCCCCTAAAGTGAGCCCCTAACACCGCCGCCATCTATATTAAAATTATTAACCCCTAATGTAAGCCCCTTACACCGCCGCCATCTCTATTAAAATGATTAACCCCTAATTTAATCTACCTACCCCGCCGCCAGCTATATTATCTATATTAACCCTAAGTATATTATAGTTAATATAGTTATTACATTATATATATTAACTATATTAACCCTAATTATATTAGGGTTAATATAGTTAATATAGTTACTATAGTATTTATATTAACTATATTAACTCTATCTAACCCTAACACCCCTAACTAAATTTATATTAAATTAATCTAATTCATTTATAAACTAAAATATTCCTATTTAAATCTAAATACTTACCTATAAAATAAACCCTAAGATAGCTACAATATAATTATTAATTACATTGTAGCTATGTTAGGGTTAATATTTATTTTACAGGTAAATTGTTAATTATTTTAACTAGGTATAATAGATATTAAATAGTTATTAACTATTTAATATCTACCTAGTTAAAATAATTACCCAATTACCTGTAAAATAAATCCTAACCTAAGTTACAAATACACCTACACTATCAATAAATTTAATAAACTACAAACATCTATCTAAAAATACAATTAAATTAACTAAACTAAATTACAAAAAAAAACAAACACTAAATTACAAAAAATAAAAAAAAGATTACAAGATATTTAAGCTAATTACACCTATTCTAAGCCCCCTAATAAAATAATAAACCCCCAAAATAAAAAAAATTCCCTGCCCTATTCTAAATTAAACAAATTTCAAAGCTCTTTACCTTACCAGCCCTTAAAAGGGCCTTTTGTGGGGCATGCCCCAAAGAATTCAGCTCTTTTGCATACAACAAATACAATACCCCCCCCCCATTACAACCCACCACCCACATACCCCTATTCTAAACCCACCCAAACCCCCCTTAAAAAAGCCTAACACTACCCCCCTGAAGATCTCCCTACCTTGTCTTCACCACACCGGGCCGAACTCCTGATCCGATCCGGGCGATGTCTTCCTCCAAGCGGCAAAGAAGAATTCTTCCTCCGGCGACGTCTTCCTCCAAGCGGCAGCAAAGTCTTCATTCTTCCGGCGGCATCTTCAATCTTCTTTCTTCGCTCCGCCGCCGCGGAGCATCCATCCCGGCCGACTGCTGAACTTGGAATGAGGTACCTTTAAATGACGTCATCCAAGATGGCGTCCGCCGAATTCCGATTGGCTGATAGGATTCTATCAGCCAATCGGAATTAAGTTAAAAAAATCTGATTGGCTGATTGAATCAGCCAATCAGATTCAAGTTCAATCCGATTGGCTGATCCAATCAGCCAATGAGATTGAGCTCGCATTCTATTGGCTGATCGGAACAGCCAATAGAATGCGAGCTCAATCTGATTGGCTGATTGGATCAGCCAATCGGATTGAACTTGAATCTGATTGGCTGATTCAATCAGCCAATCAGATTTTTCTAACTTAATTCCGATTGGCTGATAGAATCCTATCAGCCAATCGGAATTCGGCGGACGCCATCTTGGATGACGTCATTTAAAGGTACCTCATTCCAAGTTCAGCAGTCGGCCGGGATGGATGCTCCGCGGCGGCAGAGCGAAGAAAGAAGATTGAAGATGCCGCCGGAAGAATGAAGACTTTGCTGCCGCTTGGAGGAAGACGTCGCCGGAGGAAGAATTCTTCTTTGCCGCTTGGAGGAAGACATTGCCCGGATCGGATCAGGAGTTCGGCCCGGTGTGGTGAAGACAAGGTAGGGAGATCTTCAGGGGGGTAGTGTTAGGCTTTTTTAAGGGGGGTTTGGGTGGGTTTAGAATAGGGGTATGTGGGTGGTGGGTTGTAATGGGGGGGGGGGGGGTATTGTATTTGTTGTATGCAAAAGAGCTGAATTCTTTGGGGCATGCCCCACAAAAGGCCCTTTTAAGGGCTGGTAAGGTAAAGAGCTTTGAAATTTGTTAAATTTAGAATAGGGCAGGGAATTTTTTTTATTTTGGGGGTTTATTATTTTATTAGGGGGCTTAGAATAGGTGTAATTAGCTTAAATATCTTGTAATTTTTTTTTATTTTTTGTAATTTAGTGTTTGTTTTTTTTTGTAATTTAATTTAGTTAATTTAATTGTATTTTTAGATAGATGTTTGTAGTTTATTAAATTTATTGATAGTGTAGGTGTATTTGTAACTTAGGTTAGGATTTATTTTACAGGTAATTGGGTAATTATTTTAACTAGGTAGATATTAAATAGTTAATAACTATTTAATATCTATTATACCTAGTTAAAATAATTAACAATTTACCTGTAAAATAAATATTAACCCTAACATAGCTACAATGTAATTATTAATTATATTGTAGCTATCTTAGGGTTTATTTTATAGGTAAGTATTTAGATTTAAATAGGAATATTTTAGTTTATAAATGAATTAGATTAATTTAATATAAATTTAGTTAGGGTTAGATAGAGTTAATATAGTTAATATAAATACTATAGTAACTATATTAACTATATTAACCCTAATATAATTGGGGTTAATATAGTTAATATATATAATGTAATACCTATATTAACTATAATATACTTAGGGTTAATATAGATAACATAGCTGGCGGCGGGGTAGGTAGATTAAATTAGGGGTTAATCATTTTAATAGAGATGGCAGCGGTGTAAGGGGCTTACATTAGGGGTTAATAATTTTTATATAGGTGGCGGCGGTGTAAGGGGTCAGATTAGGGGATAGATAAGGTAGATGGCGGCGGTTTTAGAGGCTCACAGTAGGGGGTTAGTTTATGTAGATGGCGGCGGGGTCCGGGAGCGGCGGTTTAGGGGGTAATAACTTTATTAGGGATTTCGGGGGGGGGGGGATCGCGGTTGACAGGGAGATAGACATTGCGCATGCGTTAGGTGTTAGGTTTATTTTAGCAGATCGCGGTTGACAGGGAGATAGACATTGTGCATGCGTTAGGTGTTAGGTTTATTTTCTAGTTAGTTTAGGGAGTTACGGGGCTCCAATAGTCAGCGTAAGGCTTCTTACGGCTGCTTTTTGTGGCGAGGTGAAAATGGAGTAAGTTTTCTCCATTTTCGCCACGTAAGTCCTTACGCTGCATATTGGATACCAAACTGCGCGGGTTTGGTATACCTGCCTATGGCCCAAAAAACTGCGGGCGACGGCAGAAATATACGGGCGTAACTTCTAGGTTACGCCGTATATGTGATACCAAATCCGCGCAAATATTGGCGTCGCCGGCTTTTGCGGGCGACGATTTATATCGGATCGACCCCCTGAAACGCTAAATCACATTTTCGTTTGGTGGTTTGCAGAGTAAAAAAAATGTAAATCCACCAGAGACGAAACTACAGGGGGTGCAGAGGTTGCAGTTTTTTTTAATAAAAAAACGTTGATCTGCCACTGCCTACACTGATATCATGTGAGTGTGATATGATGCTTCACTAGTGTCTCTGACTACAGGGGTTAGCGTTTCTGTTTTACCCATTGGTGTTTATGTGTGTGTGTGTGTGTGTATGTGACTGTGTCTGTATTTATGCATGTATGTGTGTGTGTGACTGTGTTTGTATTTATGCATGTATGTGTGTGTGTGTGTGTGTATGTGTGTGTGTGACTGTGTGTGTATTTATGCATGTATGTGTGTGTATGTGTGTGTGTGACTGTGTGTGTATTTATGCATGTATGTGTGTTTGTGTGTGTGTATGTATGTATGTGACTGTGTGTATATGTGTGTATGTATGTATGTGACTGTGTGTATGTGTGTATGTATGTATGTGACTGTGTGTGTATGTGTGTATGTATGCATGTGACTGTGTGTATGTGTGTATGTATGTATGTGACTGTGTGTGTGTGTGTGTGTATGTGTGTATGTATGTATGTGACTGTGTGTGTATGTGTGTATGTATGTATGTGACTGTGTGTATGTATGTATGTGACTGTGTGTATGTGTGTATGTATGTATGTGACTGTGTGTATGTGTGTGTGTGTGTATGTATGTATGTGACTGTGTGTGTATGTGTGTATGTATGTATGTGACTGTGTGTATGTGTGTATGTATGTATGTGACTGTGTGTGTATTTATGCATGTATGTGTGTATGTTTGTGGGACCAGCAAATTACAGACCTTGTTACTACAGCATGGGGGAGGGGGTAAACAGTGTCACTATACAGTACCACTATATACAGTACGGAGGGGCTGGACTATGTCACAGACTACTGTGGTCACTTTATAAAGTATTGGGGCGGGTAGGGTCAGGCCAGCCATCTCACCGGCAGATTATAGACTGTGTCACTAACTCACTATATACAGTACTGGTGGGTTAAACAGTGTCACTATATAAAGTAATAGGGGGTCAGGCCATCTCACAGACTGTGGGCACAGGGTACCTCCTTTTGCAGACATGTAATCTGATTCACATTTTTTTTCTGTGTTAAATGTAAAAAAAAAAAAAAAAAGACATGTATCAAATTCACTTTTTTTTGGGTGGGGCCCTTCTTAGATTCTTGCACCTGGGCCCTGTGGTTTCTAGTTACGCCTCTGAAATCCACAGTTTAGCAATATAAAGCAAAGTTCAGCAACACATCCCTAGATTCATGTTAACATTCTTGCCTGGCCCCCTCCTGCTCAATGTATTTTTCTTTAAGATCAATGTCTGCAGGAGATGCAGTCAACCTGATGCTATATCACACAGAGAGAAGAAAGAGTGCACTCACGCAGCACCGGTAATTCTTACCTCTGTATAAATGCACCACTCATTGGGCAGAAAACACATTTTCCTTACGCTATTAAAGGGACATTGATAAATCATGTATATATATATATAAAAATACAATATATTTTTTTAATTTATTTTTGTTCCCTTTTCCTGTAATTCCATTCTGAAATTTTTAGAAATGTAAGAACAGAACACTGTAATATTCCACACAATCATTGGCTGCACATTTTAGTGACCTATTTATAACTGTCCCTAAATGGCCACAGCCGAGAATGTAACTTAAGTTACAACATGGCAGCTCCCATAGTTTTATTGATACTAAAACTTTACACTTATTTTGACAATATTTAAACAGCTAATGAAACTTAAAAAAAAAATATATATATACATGTTATTATCAGACTAATCTTTTCTTTAAATGCATCATTCTATCTAGCATTTATTTAGTGTTTAATGTCCTGGTTTCACAAAAAGCCATCATAGAAACACCTGAACTCATGTCCCCACTTCTACAACTTCACTGCCCCAATTCTACCCCAGGACATCATTTAGACCACCCTGACTCTGCTTCTCACCTTCCACTACTAGTTTTTGAAGTCAGATTGTTGGGGATTATGCATATCCTGCAGCAGATACTGATAACTTCTAAAAGATACATATTTGACATATTTGTTGAAACTCTACAGCACAGTGTTATATTGTTTTTCGGGCTATGAATTTCATTTTAAGGCAACATACCAATGAATGCACTAGATTGCTTGGTCAAGGCCAAAGTACTAAGCTTTTGTATTAGTCTGTTTACATTTGTATTGTGAGAAGTATCTTGTAACTGTTGTTCCCTCTGGTTTATAAAAAGCGATAAAAATACCTGATGACTTGTTACAAAGCAAAAGCACCTTGAAAATATCTTTATTGGCGTATTAGGGGAACATTAAAGTCAATTATTTATATGTGCATATCATATTCTATCAGTGAAGCACTGCATTGTAAAATATCTGCATACAAAATCAATATTTTTAAAGCATTTTTTAAAATCACAATTTACATGGTTTTGCAAATCAAGAGCAGTTCATGGATAAACCCAGGTCTTGACTGAGCATAGAGCAGTGGGCTGGGGCCAGTTCTGGGCCGGTGCCTGTTGATTTAGTCCCTCTCAGCCCCCAGCATTATTATTTGTGCATGATGCATGGCCAACCCTGCCTCTCACAGCCTTGCTCGGTCTATGAGCCAGATCTCACCTGGCTCAGATGCCTGCTATTTTGAGTAACTGTGACTACACAGTCTAATGAGTAATAAGCAGATATTCTTGCTTTCAATGTGAACTTCAATAGCTTCCATTTTGTTTATACTTTCAAGTTTTTTACTTACTACCATCTTTTAGGTTTATAAACAATTTAAGGTACTTAAATGAAAATTAAGCTTTCATGGTTTGGATAGAGCATGCAATTTTAAGACGCTTTTCAATTTACTTCTGTTATCAAATGTATTTAATTATTTTGTTATCCTTTGTTAAAAGGCATCACTAAATAGGGTCAGGAGCAACAATCGTTAGAGTAGAGAAACAAATGGAGGAGCATACATAAAAAGTTAAAACTTGACTTTTATTCCTCAATACAGCATTCAAAGATTGCCCATAGCGTAGTGAAGAGCTTACGCGTTTCGGCCACAATGCGTCGGGAAGTCGTCGGTTGAAGAGGATGGCTCCTCGTCGGATCCGTTGAAGATGGCTCCGCTCCGGATGGATGAAGATTGAAAACGCCGCCTGGATGAACACTTCTACCGGATGGAGGACCTCTTCTTTGCCGCTTGGATGAAGACTTCTACCGGATCAAGGACCTCCTCTGCGCACCTTGGATGAAGAATTCGGCACCGATGGGTGAAGACAACTTAAGGTAGGGAGATCTTCAGGGGGTTAGCGATAGTTTTTTTAAGGGGGGTTTGGGTGGGTTACAGTAGGGGTATGTGGGTGGTGGGTTGTAATGTTGGGGGGTATTGTATTTTTATTTTCAGGTAAAAGAGCTGATTACTTTGTGGCAATGCCCTGCAAAAAGCCTTTTTAAGGGCTGGTAAAAGAGCTGATTACTTTGGTAGTTTAGAATAGGGTAGGGAATTTTTTATTTTTGGGTGCTTTTTTATTTTATTAGGGGGCTTAGATTAGGCGTAATTAGTTTAAACTTCTTGTAATTCTTTTTTATTTTTTGTAATTTAGTGTTTGTTTTTTTTGTATTATAGAATAGTTTATTTTTTTGTATTTTATTTTAGGTAATTGTAGGTAATTTATTTAATTAATTTATTGATAGTGTAGTGTTAGGTGTATTTGTAACTTAGGTTAGGATTTATTTTACAGGTAATTTTTTACTTATTTTAACTAGGTAGCTATTAAATAGTTATTAACTATTTCATAGCTATTGTACCTAGTTAAAATAAATATAAATCCTAAAATAGCTACTATGTAATTATTAGTTATATTGTAGCTATATTAGGGTTTATTTTCTAGGTAAGTATTTAGTTTTAAATAGGATTAATTTAGTTATTTTTAGGAATATTATTTAGTTTCATTTAAATTATATTTATGTTAGGGGGTGTTAGGTTTAGGGCTTAAAAAATGTATTACAGTAGCGGCGACGTTGGGGGCGGGAGAGTAGGGGTTAATAATTGTAGGTAGGTGGCGGCGATGTTAGGGAGGGCAGATTAGGGGTTAATACAATTTATTCTAGTGTTTGCGAGGCGGGAGTCCGGCGGTTTAGGGGTTAATACATTTATTATAGTCGCGGCGAGGTCCAGTCGGCAGATTAGGGGTTAATAAGTGTAGGTAAGGTAGTGGCGACGTTGGGGGGGCATATTAGGGGTTAATAAATATAATATAGGGGTCGGCGATGTTAGGGGCAGCAGATTAGGGGTTCATAGGTATAATGTAGGTGACGGCGGTGTCCGGTCGGCAGATTAGGCATTACATTTTTTTATTATAGTGGCGGCGATGTGGGGGTCACTCGGTTTAGGGGATCATAGGTAGTTTATGGGTGTTAGTGTACTTTGTGGCACAGTAGTTAAGAGCTTTATATTCCAGCGTTAGCCCATAAAGCTCTTAACTACTGACTTTTTTTGGCGGTAGGAGTCTTGTCAGTAGAGGGTCTACCGCTCACTTCTCCCAAGACTCCAAATACCAGCGTTAGGCAGATTCCATTGAAAAGATAGGATACGCAATTGGCGTAAGGGGATCTGCGATAGCCTGCAATCGCGGTAGGGAAGTTAGCGTTAGACCCTTTCCTGCCTGACCCTAAATACCAGCGGATGGCCAAAAGCAGCGTTAGGACACCTTAACGCTGCTTTTGACGGCTAACGCCAAACTCTAAATCTAGGTTCTTGTAATTATAAGACAGCTCTGTCGTCTTGCTATGGGATAACATATCAGCCAAGTCTAGTGCCAAACTCAACACATTTATTTGTTGTAGCCAATCACGGCTTGTTTCTGGAGAAGAAGGGCTAGCCACAGTCATTATATCAGTACAAGCTGTTTGTAGTTGTTATCTGCTATATCCAATCTTGAACAAAAGACAATCATTTTTGTCTTCTTACATAAAGACACACACAGAATAGACAAGGAAAAGCAGCCTTTCTAGGGGCTGTACTTTTTCTTGTAAGAATTCATTTAGAAACTGTTTGGCCATGAGGAGACCACCCATACATTTTTTTACAGCAAATTAACATCTTGTTTGCTGGAATTGTAGCCAAACTCCATCCACCACATACCTTACCTGAAGGATCCAATCCAGAAATTAGTTTGCAGAAGACAAAACTAGATACGTTCATTATGTTAATATAAAGTGCATTGTTTTACAGATGTTATCTGCTAAAGCCAATTAGTGATAGGCATGTAGCAGGGTTAGCCTTGAAAATCCATTAGTGTGCATTTCCAGTTCCGAAGCCACAATTTTCCGAATTAAATGGCATGAAAAAGGGGCAAAATGAATAATGAAAGAATATTGCAAAGTTGTTTTATTATGCATTTTGTATTACAATCTCAATGTGTTTACTGTCCCTTTACAGTAGTAAATGTGCCTCTATACTTTATTGCATATGGTCCATATAATAACATAGTTATTGAAGAAAATGCTTCTATGTAGAAACTTAATAAATTTAAGCCAAAGTCAACAAATATTACACTATAGAATTTGGTGAGTTTGCTGCTGTTACACACTGTCAGAATTTTTTTGCAAAAATTGTATCTTTATGGGTACAACAGCTTGTCACTGGGGCAATACACCCACTGTACCCTTTAACATGGGTACATATTGGTACCCTTGCAGATTGTACCTTTCAAAGGCAGATATGTACCTTTGGTGACTAGTTTGGAACTCAAAGCTATGTTAAAATAATATACCCTTAAAAATGATGCAAATGTGGCCTTTTAAGGGTACTGCCCCATTGACAAGCCCTTTCTACCTCATGATGGCAATGTTGCACTCAACATAGTAGATTTAATGAGCTGTTCCATAAATTTATTATACAACAATATTCTAATATGCATTCACCTAACGTATACAGTGTTACAATAGTCACACTGCAGTTTTAAAAGTTTGTATAGTGTAGCCAAATAGCAGAACTAAAGATAGCTACAGAAGTTCCAGAAAGAAACAGGTTAAACAACCAGTTTCAAAAGGAGCTACTTGAAATAATTTATTTCACTCTGTACTAGACTCTAACAACACCTAATTTAACTTAGGGTGACACGCCACATAAAACATAAATATATAGAAAACATATAGAAAACAATATAATAATAAAATATTACTCAAACGAAAGGAAGGGGGATTCAGGGGCGCGATAAACGATTAAACTCACAACCATACATTGAATTGTCACTCTATGCAAAATATATGCAAATTAGTCTATTTCCCCAGTACACATTGTGGTGATGAACCTTCAACCAATAGATGGAGCTGTGATACATACATGGACATTGTGTAACACATCTATTGGTTGAAAGTTCCTTGACATTTGTGACTGGGGAACGGTTACAATTTTTTTTTTAAATTGGTTCTTAAACAGCTCTTGTTTATTTCATAGAATTTAAAATGAAATTTTTTTTTGTTAATATATTTGTTTTATGTTTGATAGTTATCATCTTGATGCTATAAATATAAACATTAAAATGTTAAGTGCTTGTTTGCTATTTAGAACCAGCAACACAGTATCATTGAAGATATGGGTTAAGTATTTTTTGTTGCCTTGCACACTTCTTGCATATTACCAACAACCATTGAAGATAATTATTTTGCTGTACAACATGTATGTTGAATTCATTTGTGGTGACTGCCAGTTATGTGTTCATTAAATAATTGAGGTGCACAAATTATATGGACTTGCAGGGTTTGGCAGCCTTGAACCACCCATCCCCCTCAACCTTTTAGTCACACAAGTGATTGTACCTTTTTTGGGGGATTAAATGGTACAGACACTGACCCTTTGACAGTTGGAAACATATTTGTACCTTATTTACCCTTAAATGGTACATATTAGTTCCTTACGGTGTAATTATTATCCATTGAGGGTACAACCACAGCAGTTGTACCCTAAGTGTTCACAAATGGACCCCAATCGTACCCTTTTTTCTGACAGTGCACCAATAAATGCATCAAATTATAACCAGTGTTTAGGAATATATATATAATGTTTTACTGCTCAGCTGGCAAATACACCCCAGCCAGTTGTTCTCTTTTGTGCTGCTGACACGAGGTTCCAATTCTAAAGAAAATATTTAGGGTGAAAGCTATATTCTGTGACAAATTAGGGATTAGCCAATCAAAGCAAAAACAGTTGTGTTTTCTTTAATAGAGTTCATCACCCTGGGAATGGACAGTGCAGTGAGATAAGGGAATCTCTGCATGGGTAACAGTTCCAGTATGTGTGTGTGTGTGTGTGTATATATATATATATATATATATATATATATATATATATATATATATATATATATATATATATATATATATATATATATATATATATATATATATAATGGACACTTAACACTTTGAGATTGCAATATAAAATGTATAGTGAAATAATGTTCTAATATATTCTCATTATTTATTTTGCCCCCTTTTCCTGTATTTGTAGATTTTCCAGTGCTGAATAAGCACATGCCTAACCTTAAAGGAACAGTACACTGTAACATTGTTTTTCCATTAATGTATTTTAAATTACTTGTTATACCAACTGCAGAGTATAAAATATTTAAGATATTGCATTTTCATGCTTATTTGTGTATATGAAGTAGCTGATTTTTGTGCTTTGAAACCACAGCCTATTACAATGGGTTTTAAAGGGACAGTATACACTCATTTTCATATAACTGCATGTAATAGACACTGCTATAAAGAATAAGATGCACAGATACTGATATAAAAATCCAGTATAAAACTGTTTAAAAACTTACTTAGAAGCTGTCAGTTTAGCTCTGTTGTAAAAGTAGCTGGAAAGCCCACTGCAAGTGGGAAATAAGACACTCCCCCCCTCCCCCTTCTTTTGCATATGAAAAGACCCTTTACACAAACAGGAGCAAGCTGGAGAAGGTAGCTGACGGTATTCACATAAAACTTTGGGGCTTGGTTAGGAGTCTGAAAATCAGAGCAATGTTATTTAAAATTAAACACAACTATACACTTATCTAAAAAAAAAAAAAAACTTTATGGGCTATATAAATAGATCATCTACAAAAAATGTATGCAAAGAAAAAATTAGTGTATAATGTCCCTTTAAAGGTGATATCAGATCTCATTATGTTATAACTTTGTGTAAACAGACTTGCTTCCTTATCTTTTATTTGGCTGGAACACCAAAACTCAATGCATAGAGAGAACAATGGAAAATTATCATTTTATTACTTAACTATCCTGTATCCCAATGAGAGTGTAACTTCTTCTGCTGACTGTGTTTACTTATGCTATTCAATAGCCTATACTCCAGTATTAATTTGTTCAGTATAGGTGGCGATACCACAGGCTAAATCAGCTATTTCAAAGGCTGAAATAAGAGTAAAGGAGCTACTTGTAACCAATTGAATACACTAGCAGGTTAAAAGGATCATTGGGAATAATTTAAAGGGGAGAACATTTTTGGGTGAACTGTCCCTTTAACGTGTATCCAGATTGGCTTCTCCAAGAAGTGGTGGGTGGAATTTAGTCTGAAAAACAAATGCAGGAAGCAAGGTGTTATTCTGTTCTAATATAGTTTAGATCCAGTTGATATGTTAGTCTATAGGTAAGGTAAACTGCAGAAAAAAGTTGTAATTAATCAACAGTTATTGAATTGCCTCTTCTATATTTAAAGAAAAAATAGATTTGTTTCTGGGGCTCAGATATTAGTTATCTAAATACCATGTCTTGCAAGTGAATTGAGCATACCCATGTATGCCTGTATCTCATTTGCCCACCAGCTCTATCCTTATATTAATAATCTTTATCTATAGTGGCACAGGAGCACAACTTTGACTATGTATTTAAACCTTTGCATGGGTTAAACACATGGTTTAAAATAAAAAGATCTTTTGTCACTTGCAAGTGTTTTGTCTTTTATTTTTATGCTGCTTTATTAGAATAAATTCAATATCTTTAAAAGGGTCAGGAAGCCCCAAAAAATTATTTCATGATCTGGATAAAACATACAATTTGAAATAACTTTTCCAATTACTTCTATTATGAAATTTGCTTCATTCTCTTGCTATCCTTTGCTGAAGGAACAGCATTGCACTACTTACTGCCAGCTAGCTGAACACATCTATTTAGCCAATCACAAGAGACAAATGTGTGCAGGCACGATTCAGCAGCTAGCTCCCACTAGTGTAGGATACGTGCATATTCTTTTTCAACTAGGGATACCAAAGAGAACGAAGCACATTTGAAAATAGAAGTGAATTTTAAAGTATCTTAAAATTACATGCTCTATCAAATCATGTAAGTTTAGTTTGACTTTCCTCCACAAATTCATTTTTTGTTACTAAAAATAAAAAGCTCTAATGAAACCAATTTATTTTTACAAGATACTGTCCCTTTAAGTTAGGTTTATAAATTATGTCCGAACAATAAAACTTCAGCTCTTTAACACTTTATTATTAACAAATGCTTATAATACAGCTCACATCAGTTGTTTAGAATGAATTCCAAATTTAAATACTCACAAAATAAAAAGCTATTATGCATTTTGAGCTGAAGATGAAATTATTTCAGTTTACATAGACTGGAAAGAAAGGCTTCTTTCAGATGAATTTACTGCTATAATATCAATGTATGTGTCATTTTGTTTGTTTTTTGCCAATATAAACTCTTTACAAATTTACACTGTGCAATGAGGACAATGTGATAAATAAATATATAGAGTTGAAGGAAAAGCAACAAAAATAAAAATACAAATACACATCCATCTGTTATGGAAATGTAGAAGATACGTTTATCCTGCTTGGTGATATAGCCTGGATTTTCAAGATGTAAATATCTCATGCATGTTGACTTAATTTATTGCTACCTGCAGTACAACATATGTCTGAAACAAATGAAAGGCAGAATGTTTAACGCTGTATTCCTTGTATTCCTTGTATAGAATTTCACGGCAAGTAATTTACACAATTAGAAAGAAATAATAATAGAAATCGCTGCAGACATTGCTATGCATGAAAGGCAACAAGCAATTTATTCACAATAAGACCTGCTTTTTTTTTCTTCATTGCCTTTTCTGAAATCCAATGAAGCGAACTGTCATTTTAATTCTGGATACTGAGCTCTGATCAAAGTTTCTATCTGTTTTTTCCCCCAGCTTTGACAAGACCCCAATTTCCACATGCTGGGCCACAGTCTATCTTCCAACTCTATTGCTTTGTGTAAAAAAAAAAATAATAATAAAATAAAAAATGATTATGGAAGGGATATCAGACATTCTGTCAATAACATTGGTTGTTTTGGAATAAAATAAGAATTGTGGCTTTGTAGGATGATATTGGCGAATATACAGACTTGCATATGACAATAGGATGTCTTGTACCTCAATTATACCACTATACAACCTTGTTTCTAATATGCAATTTGCCTTATGGCCTTCAAAAGTATCATTGCCATTAAAACACTAGCGAGATGGGCATTGGGACCCAAATTTATAGGAAAGGGGGCAGAACAGTGCATAGCAGGTATGTTGTCAAAAGGCAAGAGTTAGTATTGGAGTTAGGGCTTGGGTTAGGATGAACCCCTATGATTTCAAAAAGGGCTGTAATGTAGTGTGGCATACAAGTGGTTAATAGGGAATTCCAGTAAGTAATGACATTGTTGCTCAGAGAACTGTTAGAAAACACAAGATTGTCATTCGTGATATTTAAGCTTTGAGTTATTATCGGTGACAATTTATAAAGCAACAATAAACTGAAAATATAACCCTAAAAAAAAATCATCATTGAAATATGCATTCACAACTCATCTTGCAGGTTCAGGAGTAAAAAAATGACATTCTCTAGCAAATTAGAGCATTACATTTTTGAACAAGAATTTCTCTTGAATTATAGGGAAATTTACCTGTGCATGCTACACAGTGATTGTTAGATCAGTTTACAAACTCATTTAAATGTGTCCATAACTCGCCAAAGCCTAGAAGCCTAGAGTCTTTAATTTTACCTGGCTTGTCAGGGAGTGTAACCTTAAACGGTCTTGGGCGTAGATTTAAAAAGTTTCCGTGCAAGCCTTTGGGCTCGCCGGAAACAGCAGTTATGAAGCAGCGGTCTAAAGACTGCTGTTCCATACCTTGTCCGCTGCCTCTGAGGCTGCGGTCTTCAATCCGCCTGATCCTTTGCAATCGGGCTAATTGACACCCCCTGCTAGCGGCCAATCTGCATTGGGCGGCATTGGACAAGCAGTTCTGGTGAACTGCTTGTGTAATGATGAATGCCAACAGCGTATGCTGTCAGCATTCAGCAATGTCTGTCGGAACAGACATTAGTAAATCTACCTTTATGTACAGGAGATGCAAAAAGTTTTGCAAAACAAAAGACAGTTTATAACAAAAAAAAAAAACATTTAAATTCAGTATATGAAACAAGCAAAAGAATCTGTGGATATATTCAAATTGTCTCAGACACACACACATGCACTAAATAACTTTATTGGAGACAAAAAATAATTAGTCCGGCTGGACTAGTACTCACGCACACACACACACACTGTTTAAAACTAGCTTGAACTCAGAAAGATGATGTAATTATTTGTTGGAAATGCACATAATTTACAAATTTTTAATATTGCAACCATACATGGCAATATTGTATATCTCTTTAATAAGGTATGGCCAATGGTAGCAATAAGATTATGCCTCAGAGGGTTAACGTTGTGATGTTTGTATCTTATTAGAGCTTTAGCATGTAACAAGTACCCAATATGAGCAAAATAAAAAATAGTTACATTATTGTGTGTGTCAAGTTATCTGAATAGTGTTACAAACAAATCGCACATACAAAATGTTGCTCAATCTTAGCTCAATAATTGTTAAAATGGATATTGTATGTTTGTTTAAGTGTTGCCACACTTAGATATACATGGGAGTCTCCTTAAGGGGAACACACATTGTGAATATTTTCACTAATTGTTAATGCAGTTTAGTGTTATTAAGTAAGTAAAATCTGTTTACAACGTATCTTGGAGTTTGTAAGGGGTTAAATTACAAGTAATTTACC
>NC_069501.1:1214605948-1214630948 GCF_027579735.1 Bombina bombina | reverse complement strand
TCAGGAAATTAATACTGAATATTCGTTTACCTGCAGTTCTATACCTACTAATAGCCCGCTTAGGGAACCGCGCTAATCCCGACCCTTCTTCACAGAGCCCAGGGCTTCTCTAATATGAGGTTTAGCATGCACTAACGAAGCAAATGCACAAGTCTACTAAATATAAGTAGCTTAGAGGAGAAATGGGAGGGAGGTGATATGATAGAAACCTTTAAGTATGATAAATTACTTTTTTTTTACAAAAGTAGCAACACCAGAACAAGAGGTCATGATCTCAAAATGAAAGGGTCGTTGTTTTCCACCATTAGAGGTGCTAAGGAGAAAGTCTGTACATGACTTGCCGGGAATAAGCATAATGCTATCCTACGTACTGATTAAACGTATACCATATAAATGGGCAGACTTATTGGGCCTGTGGTTCTTATCTGTATTTAAAAATATAGATGAAGCGGAGCACTGGTGACATGTTTCGGCGTGGAGCCGTTATCAAAGCTCATCAGCTTTGATAACGGCTCCACACCGAAACATGTCAGCTGGTTTAGCTGACTCCCATTCAAGCCAACTTTCCACTATTGTCTTCGCTTTTTAATGGAATTTATGAAATAAATCATTTGTGATTTTCTACACCGGTGCTCTGCTTCATCTATATTTTTGCTTTTGTAAGTGACCTTTTTCTCGAGCGAGCAATCACGGTTGACAGGGTATATCCCTACTACGATTTCCCTATAGCCCCGTTGTTGGCCAGACTGCGCTTTCAACATTGTGCAATGGGTTAAGAGAATCCTGACAACACCCCCCACTGCACCATCTGAAGAGGGAGAGGATTGGCCAGAAGATTCAGGAAGTCTCCTTAGGAAGCAAACACCCGCTCACACAGCGGTGCTGAAAGGAGCAAAAACTTGATCCTGTGTGAGTATCTGTAGCAAGGCAGTTGGACATTAGCAGGCTGTTTGAATCGTTTATACTGAACGCCGGAGACACGCTGTTTTATCCAAACATGCTATCACACTGCTGTGTATGCTGCTGGTGGACTTTATTATCTAAAGACTTTTTTATGTGCTTATCAAGTACATACTTCTTGTAAGTATGTTTTTATATGTGCGTGTGATTTTGTAATAAAATTATTTTATGCTTGAATCCTGGGTTGCGCTGTGTTTTCCCTCTGTTCACAGTCTATTCGTATTTTGAACCTGTCAAGACGCTCAGGCTCCATAGACGGCCGCACCCAGCTTGTTTCGGATTAGGAACATCAGTTGATCGAATTATATGAACTCATTGTTCTGGATAACCTTTTGGAAATACTGCAAGTATTTGATTATAACGTCCACTGTGAACTGGATATCATAACTATATAAACCACACCCGTGGAAATTAGTATTACTTTTGTGGCTACATATCGATCTATTTTAATAGTCATATATATGTAACAGCTTACAATTGAAGGTTTATGCCTTTTTTGAAACATTGTGTGTATATACGACTACTTCCGGCCGATCACTTGAGAGATATACATATATGTAACAGCTTAAAATTGAAAGTTGAGTCATCTTTTTAAAAGTATACACGATTATTCATGGCCGAAAGTAAATATTTGAGATATATGTGTCTCTTTTACAATAGGTGTAAAACCTTAATCACTGTCTTGTGATATTCACATAGCGCTGCTTTACAATTTATTAGTGTTAATATTTCTATACCAGTGTTGGTTATGCAAAACTGGGGAATGGTAAATAAAGGGATTATCTATCTTTTAAACAATAACATTTTTGGTGTTTACTATACCTTTAAATTAAATCTAGGTTTTTCTTGGTTCTCTCAAAAGTCCAACCAATGACACCAAACTAGCTCTTCATCAACACACTTCCATCTATCGATACTTTTTAAGTGCAACATAATTATGCACAAATAAATGTCCATCATTATTTTCGTATCAGAATAATGTTTTCTGCATTTAACACATTAGATAAGACGTTGGCTTAAAAGAGATCTCTTAATGTAAAATACCATTTTATTCCTTCACAAATTATTAAGCATTTTTATCTTTTGCTTCTAGGCGTAAGTCTGCAAACTCTTTTATGTTTATTGACTAATATTTTGTCTCTTTATTGATGAGAATATGATTTATAATGAGATACTTGGCACATATTGCTGACTAATTCCTTTCAGTGAGCACAAGACAAGTATAATGTTCTATCAGTTTCGAGCAATTAGAAAGACGGCTAAGAATTAATGTCATTAGGTTTAAAAGTTGTTTAAAAACTAAATGAACAATCTCATACATAAATTCTATGCTCTAATTCGTTAGAGCATATTATTTTGAGTTACTGACCCCAGATAACTATGGAGTTGATCACAATCGATCATTTGATAAATATCTGTATATTTACTGCTGCAGATAAGCTATTTTCTCTATCAATGGAATCACAATCGTATATATATATATAGGCAGCATTTTTTATTTATCCTTTCCGTGAAAAATGGTTCTATACTTAAAGAAACAGTCAACACCAGAGTTTTTTTTTATTGTTTTAAAAGATAGATAACCCCTTAATTACTAATTCGCTAGTTTTGCAAAACCAACACAGTTATAATAATACACATTTTACCTCTGTGATTACCTTGTATCTAAGTCTTTGCAGACTGCCTCCTTATTTCAGTTCTTTTGACAGACTTGCATTTTAGCCAATCAGTGCTCACTCCTCAGTAAATTCACGTGCATAAGCTCAATGTTATCTATATGAAACACATGAATTAACGCCCTCTAGTGGTGAAAAACTGACAAAATACATTCAGATTAGAGGCCTTCAAGGTCTTAGAAATTAGCATATGAACCTTCTAGGTTTAGCTTTCAACTAAGAATACCAAGAGAACAAAGCAAAATTAGTGATAAAAGTAAATTGGAAAATTGTTTAAAATTACATGACTTGACTGTCCCTTTAAATGACCAAGTCCCATTTTTCTGATTAGAATCCAGTTTTGTGCAACATTTTCACATCAAATTCCACAGTTAAAAGAACTTAAAAAACATTAGGACAACACTTTTTTTTTTAGTTTTTTTTTTTTTTTAAATAATTTTTTATTGAGGCATTGAATATAAACAACACAATAAAGAATATATCCAGGCACAGAACAGTAGCAATAAGGGAAACACAAAGAAACTTATACAGGTCACATATGAAGAATAGAGAAGGATTAAAACATTGGTGTACTAATGTAGCATTTGTTATCACAGAATCATATCCATAGTAGTGTCATACTTGTATGGAAGCTGGAATTAGTGACATGAGATAAATAGCTGAGTCCCAAACAGAAGGATAAAATTTGACGTAAAATATAGTACCATCCTTGTGATCCTGAATATAAAGTGTAAAACTGCATGCAGAAAACTTGTGTGACTGGAACGTATATGGATGAAGTCTCGTTTTTTATTACTGAGAACTAATGATCCCCACTCCGCAGTAAAAGGCATTCTAGAAGCTAAAAAAGAAAAAGTGAGAGGTAGGGAGTTGGCTGTTGTCAGGCCTCCCGTAGGCCTAAATATCTGGGGGGGGGAAGCAGCGGGCTAAAGCCGCTCATAATAAAGGGGAGATGGGGGGCGGAGCCAATCAAAATGTTATAAAGGTGGAGACTACAGGGGTATTTAACTTTATGATGTAGAGAACTCTAAGGTGGAGGATGAATATACTCATGACAGATGTATAATGGAGAAGTAGTGTGCATACTATAAAATATGTGTGATTCCAAGTTACTAAATACGCTAATAATAAGATAGAAGAAGGTGGTTTCACTTGGAGCTGAGGCAGATACAATTTGAGACCCTGATATATGGACATAGTTAAGACCTATTAAACTATATAGTAACGAGTGATGAGCATAAAAACAAGGGTGTATATGCCAGCTAAAGAGGGTTGAGTGTTGTACCTCCAATAAGGTAAATATTAGTTTCGGGAGCTTAAATATTAGTATGGTATCTAGGTAGATTGTATGTAGCGTGGAGATGCCATGGATTGAAAAACTATAGCAATATGTTGTGAATATTAAGAGGCTGTCAACCGCCCTGCAGCACGTCAAGTACATATAAATACCTGCACTTATCTAGGAGTAGACATCTGTGAAATACTCGTTCACACTGGTGCTATATATAGTAATAACAGGAACCAATGTTGTGATAGTCATACTAAGCAGATATGTGCCACGCGATTGGTATATATAGCATAATTCAGTTGTGGGGGAAATTTAAAGTCATCTAGGTCATAGGGAATGATGAGGCTAACAAAAGTCAAATAAGGGATATAACCTAATCTACTCTAGTAGCTGAAGCCTGGGATGAGTAGGTAAGTAGATGACAAACAGTAGGATGGAGTTATTCTCTAAACTTATATTGACACTAAAGTGTTATTAAAACCAGTGGTTCCACCTGTAGAGACAAGTTTAGAGAAAAATGTAGATAAATTAGCAGGTAGTATGACTGAGATATAGTTGCTGGGTTAGGAGACACAGCTCTCACACAATTGGATAAGGTATGAAGAAGTAGGTTGCAGCAGTTGGCAAACAATATAATTAAACATAGAAATCTACTTTGTAATAAAGGACAATTCTGAACACTTAGTGGTGCAAGTTAATCTGCTTTCTGTAGAATAATTAAAAATGGTTATTGAAAGGTTATGTGAAAAGGGGAAATACTAGTGTGCATGGAATATAGGGAACTTCCGAAGGAGCTCCTCTCCTGGGGAAATGCCAGCTATAGGCAATGTGGGGAAAAGGAGTAGGGGTATGACCTGCAGGCAACAAGTACCGGCGGGAAAGGGAGGAGAGGAGCTCAGCAGTAACAGTAAAATTGTACTAATAATAAATTCAACGTAGGGGATATCATTTTCTAAGGGTGCAAATGTATTAAAACTTGCAGTGTAATCCTTGTATGTATTCTTTATATACAGGGGATGGGAGTCAGTAATAGGAATAACATCACTGTTAAAAAGTAGTATAGACTGTCTCTGTAAGGCCTTGGCTGGCGTGATAATATCTAGTCTATGAAGTATACCCTACCTATAACCATATAAGAAAAATGCTAGTTATATAAGGGGAAGTGTAAGTTATTAAGAGAAAACCACTACAAAGTTGTACTTATAAACTGCGGTCACTGTATTAGGCTAGTCCCTATATCCAGGCTATGTCTATACACAAGAGGGCTTAATATTATATTTGACATTATATAAATTGCGAGTGACTATATTAGACCACATATGTGTGCTTACCATAGGATATTGTCAGAGTAATAATCAATTACACACATATACTTTATACATAACCATGTGCAGCTAAAGCAGCCCTATTTACATATTGTAACAGTTATTCTCACTGCATAATTGGTAACCTTTACACCATTCTTCATCAAGTATTTAAATTATGAAATGACAAGGTTGACATCTCAATTAGCTCTTATTTAGCCGACTATATATTATGTGTGGTAGATCCTACCCAATAAACTTTATAACATCCTGCAATATCTAAAAAAAACATTAAAGACAGACCTAAAGGTAATATAATAAGATTATCTAACTGTTCATAGCAGGGTCAGATAACTTGCAGAAGGGAGGAGAAGAGAAAAAAAAAAGAAACGGTAAGAGAGAAAGTCACAATCATAAAATTGCTTTTAAGTATTGGGATGATGCCGGGGGTTTTACCCGATACCCAGCCTGCAGCAGAGCACAATCTGGATAGTCCCGTGAACGTTCATCTTCCCATCAAGTAGTTGTGTCGATCTTCTTAGGACAGTGAAAACTCTGATGTAGCGTGTGACTATCAGGAGGCTCAAGTGGTGCCAGTACTGTATAGGCAATACGCAGCCCTCACTTGGCTCCCTTGTGGCTTGCGCTGTGATCGGAAACTCTGTAAAAGTTCCTAGGCCTGAGGAGTCATGTAACCGTGCAGTCTCTGGGGGATGCGCAGGTGCGTGGAGATCAGCGGCCGTTGTCGGAGGTAAGGTAGGCGCTTTCTGTGCCATGTAAGGATTAGGCCCCGGAGAGAGGTTCACTTGCGGTGGCAGTCCTGGTGGTAGGACCCAGCTTCCAACAGCTGGTGAGGTGGCGGAGGTCTTTTCACAGTTACCGTGATCTGAGGAATCTGCTGTTTCTTCTGATTTTGCGGGCTGCTCGCTGCCGCTAGAATTGAGGTCCGGCATTAGTGTGAAGACAGGTATATTCCTTTCAGACAAGGGAACCTTTCCTAGACTGGTAGATAGGTAAGTGTCCTCATTTAAGTGGGAGAAGCTCTTGTCAAGCTCAAGGCTCTGCGGTTGAAAGGAGGAGAGGGTGGCGGTCAGAGTATCTATCAGCAGAGGCTGCCTAGTGTAAGTTCAGTTTTTCCCTCCTGGGATAGCCCTCATTGAGACCAGATCTTCTTTCAGCATGAGGAAATGGTTGTCTAGCTTGGCTTCTAGCTGCTGCAATAAATGTAGGATCGTCGCCATTTTGAGTAGAGTGCAGCTTTAATGTAGTTTAGTGATCCTTTTGAGGGGCTATCCGTGTGGGTAATTAAGTTAAGCGTTATATTTAGAAGAATGAGTGTTCGCTGAGAGGTTGTCTGCTGCATATGAGCCACTTTATAAACTGACTCTCCAGTCTGTGATATGCAATGGCGCGTAGTTGTTCCTTGGCAAAAGTGTGAGGCCTCCTTTAAACTACTACTCCTCCGACTATTCCTCAGCCCTGTGGTTCTTATTATGCCTTCTGAGATTTAGAATATACATACTTGATGATAGTTTTTCTTCTTCAGTGGCTAACTCCGCCCCCCAGGACAACACTTTTTGACTTGTTACTGATTACCCCAAAAAGTTTTTAGATGTAACATTTGTTTTGCCCATTGGCAAAACACACTGAAATGACCCTGTCAGTTAGAAAACAACAGCACCAAACAGATACAAATGCTACCTGCTCAATCAAAGTAAAAAATAATCAGCACCTTTACGTTAATACTCATATGCTAAATAACTTGAAAGTGATGAAGCATAACTGTAAAAATCTGACATGAAAATATCCCCTGAACATATATTTCAAAACTTCTTCAGCTCACCAGAGTCAGTGTTCTGTGAACAATTATACTTGGAAGTAGTTGGAAAAAAAATAGCCCATCAGCAGTGCTGAAGTCATGCATTGTTTTGCTGTGATCTTATGAGATTTCACTTTAATCTCGTGATATTTCAAAGTAAACTTCCTTAAACTGAATAGAAAAATAACATGACTGTGCATGCACATGCCAGATGCACACTCCCTTGCAAGTCATGGGACTAGCATTCTGATTGGCTGCTTAAAGTCTCTTTACACTGGGGTGTGAATACTTAGAGAATTGTGAGGTAAAATATCTTCTTTTTTACGTAAAGATGTTAAGGTGATATTTTCTAGGCAGGTTTTTACAGTTATGCTGCATCACTTTCAAGTGCACTTTCAAGTGGCTCAACGTTTGAGTATCTTGTCCCTTTAATAAAAATGAGTCACAGATAAAGTTATTGCTATATACAAAATTTGTCTTTTTTTTTTTTTTTATAAATAATAAAGTATAGCATCAACATATTCTACTGTGCTAATATAAAAATGCTACGGTATATTCATACATATAAAAAAAGGAAAAAAGTGATGTTTGTGTCTGTACTACAAAATGAAACAAAGCGTACAAATTACAGTTGCCATTGCCAGACACAAAATCAAAATGCCTTAGAAAATATGTATTCAACAAATAAGATGTATGGTTTTTTTTTATATTGTGTGCAATCAGCTTTCACAGCTTACAAATACAATGTAGTATAATTTGTGCACAATATAAAGCATAGTAATTACAATACACATTCAACAAAAAAATTTTTTGGTTTGAAATATTTTTTTATTTTTTTATTTGTGAGAACATTTTCTTGTGATTTCAATCTTAATCAAATTTTAAAACCGTATTAATAAATGCAAACAAAACGCAACTGAGATCCAACTAGGGTAGATTCAACTTTACAGTTCTTTCAAAGTTCGTCTTTTTGCGTTCATTCGGTTAGCGTGCGAGCAAAAACGTTTTACTTTTGACTTGTAATACGAGCGCTACCCAATGCGGGCAAAAGTCTTACTTATAGCAGAGTTAGCGCGAGAGCAGCAACGTTAAATAACGCTCCACTTGTAGTCTAAACCTAAATTTGTGAAGGATGTAATGAAGGTAAGCAAGGAATTTTTATTTTTTGACTGCTCATAAATTAAACAAAGTGCAGCCAGAGGCAATGTTTGGAATAATTAGTAGCAAAATAAAATGGAATGAAAAATAAATCATATTTTTTTTCTCAAAAAAAAAAAAAAGGTGTTGTAGAGCAATATGTTTCTGGAAAGAGGTGATATAAATCAACATTTTAATGTATTCCTCTATCAATTTTAGCTAGTTTCTTTTCTATTGTATGAGACTGATATTTGTTGGAAGGTCTAACGCATTTCATGTCTTTAGACTGATCAACACCATTCTACCAAGTAACAGGACTATCCAATGAAGGTCAAACAGAGCCGGAAAATGATATGGTGAGCTGGATAATAGCTGTCTGCCTATTTAGTTAATTACAATAAAAAATGGATAGCTAAGTGATCTAATTTACTTGCAATCTGCAAACTTAATGAAACTGATCTGAAAGGCAAATATTTCCTTACTTCCTTATGGTGTAAAATCACAGTCTGCATTAGAGAAAAATAGAAGCAGAATTTGTTTTAGCCCTGCATTGAGTATTAGAAAATTCTAAATCATCTCATAATGTCCTTTAAAAATCAGCTACTATAGAGTAACTTGCCAATTTATTAGACCGATTGGTCAAAAATCGTAATATTTTATATTTATTCTTAATAGTGTTGATTGATTTTTTTAGTTCTATAACCATTTCTTATTGTATGTTATATTGTCAATGTCTGTGATACATATTCACGTGTAATTTGATGTAATATTACTAAATTACTAAAAAATGTGGTAAATTAAAGGGACAGTCAAGTCCAAAAAAAAACTGTCATGTTTCAAATAGGGCATGTAATTTTAAACAACTTTCCAATTTACTTTTATCACCAATTTTGCTTTGTTCTTTTGGTATTCTTAGTTGAAAGCTAGACCTAGGAAGGCTCATATGATCATTTCTAAGCCCTTGAAGGCCGCCTCTAATCACATGCTTTTGTATTTGCTTTACACAGCAGGGAAGAGCTAGTTCAGGTAAACCCTATAGATAACATTGTGAGCACGCCCGTGTATTGTGGCACACACTGCACTAATTGGCTACAATGAAAGTCAATCGATAATAAATAAAATGTCATGTGATCAGGGGTCTGTCAGAAGATGCTTAGATACAAGGTAATTATAGAGGTAAAATATGTACTATTAAAACTGTGTTGGTTATGCAAAACTGGGGAATGGGTAATAAAGGGATCTTTTAAAACAACAAAAATTCTGGTGTTGACTGTCCCTTTAACACGTAAAAACATTCAGAATGTAGGCATCAAGGTATCCAAAATAACTATTCAGCAACAATTAGCTGTTAGCAGATGTTGCCAACATAACATGGAATAAGAAATGGTTACAAAAAAAAACAAAAAAAAAAAACACTATTAAGAATAAATAGGATACATTTTGACCAATGGGTGTAACACTTTGGCAAGGTACTGTAATACAGTTCTCAATATTATTGCTTATACAAATATAAAATGTTTAATTATCTGTAGTTATATTAACATTGCAATATGATTTCATCATTTATTTTGCCCACCTTTCCTGTAATTTAAGTCTGAAAATTAAGAGTTGTTATAAAGTGTGTGTGGTATGCTTGACAAGTCTAACCATGCTACATATATGTAGTTTATTGGATAAAGCTGAGTTGGTAATATCCTAAATGACCAAATAATGGAGACTTTGTTAACACAATGAATGTGGCTAGTTGTGTCTTCTCTAGTAACATGTCTGGATTGACTCCCCCAAATAAAGCAAGTAGTGGAAGGAGTTTTTCTATTAATAAAATGCAGCAAACAGAGGGTTAAGACTAAAAAAACTTACTGTCACTTTAAGCTTGATATTTGTTATTAATAACCAAGGGTACAACAGGGGTGAATAATATCTTGAAAACTTGGTAGTGCATGTGATTATTGTACTCAATTAATCATTTATATAAAAGAGCAACATTTAAAAATGTATTATGAAAAAGTTGTATCAGAAAATACTTCCTGCCAAGGTCATTAGCTGCTGGGTACAAGAGCATAGTCAGTCAAATAAGTATTAACAGGAAGTATATATCTGCCAATGAGCTTTAACAGGAAAATACAACTGATACTGCGGTATTAGTTTAGGATTAATATTAAACAGCCTTTACCATACATATTGTTTGTTTCTTAAAAAAAAATCCATCTTGTTTAAATGCTGCTATTTTATATTATTCCTAGAAAACATTTAAGTACAGCAAAAACCTTTATTTTATATATATACAGTATATATATATATATATATACACATATTTAGACATGTGTATGTATGTATCTCTATGTTAAAGTCATTTGCAGCCTTTTTGTCTCTAATACCAGTGAAACCTCATATCTTTGAGCCTTTATAACATTTTTATGCAATTTTTAATACAATATTTTGTATTAGGTGGTGTTATTATGAGTGTAACTGTACTTTCAAATGTAATTTTGCTGTGTTTTGGGCACCTTTTGTCTTGCTTAACAGTTAACCTGAGCTCTGAAGTCACGCTATCAAGCGAACGTGTTTATTTAGCATGCAATACGAGCGCACTACTTCCAAAGCGCAAAGACCCGCAATAAACCTCTTTTCATTCACACACAACAGTTAGCGCACCACTTGTAATTTAGCCCTATATTGGATAGCACAGGTGAGAGGAAATAAAACAGGCTTTTGGTTTTTAGTTTTTCCCTCTTAATAACAAAATGGAAGTTTAAATGATTTTAAGGCATTTATTTTGCATCTAGATGCTGTGATTAATTGCTTATATACAGTATACTATTCATATAAACATGACTTTAATGCCCCAGTGAACATGTAACTAGATATACATAATAAATATCCTGACACTTCCACATTGATAATCTCAGTTTAGTAGCTCTGTCCTACTCTCCCTACTCAGTCCTTTCCCTAGAAACCTCTTGATCTTAGCCACGCCCCCAATATACCCTGTTCTGCTTGTGCCAGCTTAATACTGGTTCCACACAGAGGTCCATCCTGACCACTCCCAATGTTACTCAAAGCACAACCCACCAGTCTCACTGAGCTCCTGCTGCTGGACCTCCACGAGAGGTATCTTTTGCAACACTGCCCCCTGCTCCAGACCAACCAATTGCGCCAGAGCAGGGACTGTCAATCAACCCGAATGAGCAAGTGTCAGGTGATTGATCTTGACACTTCTGAGGTGGCACAGAGGAAATGAAGCATTTTTTTTGCTGCTTAAATATGTGAACAATGTTAGTATAAAGTTAATTAATTTGCAGCTATCTGATAAAGCAATTAGGGAGAGATATGTACCAGGATTAGCCTCAAGAAGTCAGCATTTCAAATTCTGAGAATAACAAATTGCTCAATTTTCAGAGCTAAATTACATGAAAAGGGGACAGAATAGATAGTGAAAATACTTTGCAAAGATATTTCATTATGCATAAAAATATCAAGGTGTTTACTGTCCCTTTATTAAATCTCTTTGAATTTTGCTGTTTTTGAGTTATGATGCTGAAACAACTTTTTTTTTCACAATATATAAGTGATCTAGGACTATGGGAGTCAGCATTCCTGACCACAAACAACTGATAATTTAGTATTAGCTGTGCCCTAAAAAAATTAAATTCTCTAGTTACAATAGTAACATGTTTTTGAGTTTAATGTCCATATTTGTTTGTTTTTAGTTTTGTGCTGAGCCGAACCTTAATGCCACTCAAACCCCTTCCCCAACAAGTTTAGCTTGTGTATTCTTTATACGCAGGGGACCGGGACACATGGTCTGATAATAAATCATTCTCCTGCTTGTAGAGCAATTATAGCTCAGACTTCACAGGGGCTAAACTCACTCAGTGAATGCTATAAGAAAAGGGGTGGAACCTGAAAGTTCAAAAGCGATGCCTCCCATAAAGTTCTCCCTTCTGATGAGGTGATCTAAAATGAGCCTCCAGCACTACAGATCTCTACCAAGATTCTAAAGTAGCAAATTTTGCTATAATTGAGTCCTTTAAGTTTTACTACATTTAAAGGGACAGTCAAGTCCAAAAAAAACTTTCATGTTTTAAATAGGGCATGCAATTTTAAACAACTTCCCAATTTACTTTTTTTTTTTTAAATCAAAGATTTTTATTAGGGTATTTAGCAAAATCGTGTTCATACATAAACAAGAAAACAAGTTATTTCAAATTGAACATATCTAAAAACAGTAGTAAATCATAAAATACATTTTAAAATACATGAATACCCTACCGGCTGACTAGCATACTTCGGGTAAATATACTGTAAGGTTTACATTGATACCCTATTGGTTTATTATTTTTTAAGAGAAGATACTACAGTACCTCTTTATCGTGATATTCCGTCTAATAGAGTGATATTAGAAACAGACATATGTGGAATTATAAACACTGATGAGAGATACATTTTTCCCCCTAATATACGTAGTGCTGCTTTACATAAAGTAAAAAAGGGGGTAGAGATATGATATAAAAGATGTTCCAACAATTAACAAATTAGAACACCAATTCCCTCTTGTGACATACATGGTAGTTCTTATACCTAGAGAGGTGTGTAATATGAACAAGGTGAATTGGTGTTATAGAGCGGATTAATACCGCTGAAGAATACACCAGACTAGGTGAATATTCGAGATAAAATAATATTACCCCTCAGGAGCTCTTATTAACCTGGAGGGGGGGGGGGGGTATAAAAAAAATATACTGTGCAGGACAATTACCAATATTTCTCTAAAATGACAACAGATATGGATATTTTATATATATCAGACAATCAATTATACCCTATGACCTTTGAAATAGGGGTATATAGGTGATCTCAGGTAGAGAGTGTTGAAGGTAATCTAGAAATGGGCCCCTTCCAGAGCTTTAGCTGTCAGTTATAAAAACACACCTGTATGATGCAAAACTCAAGTGGAGGCGTGACACCTACAACCAAAGTTAAGCGTCCAGCTGAAATTATCAATATATATGATAAGGTAGGATAAAAGATCTAGTGTTAGCGTCTCTCTACATGACATCAAAGTCTGAATATAGAAGGGGACAAGTATGAGTTTGTCCCCCTAATTTAACCATGACTGCAAGGATTATCTATAAATAATCTTAATCATAAAGTGTTAACATACATTTAGTCAGTTAAATAATATAGTGCTAGGTCCCAGAAGCTTGTCTAAGCACCACCCCAAGGTATACTAAAGGAGAATAAGTGTGTCACCTTGGCTGCCGGCGACACACCAATATCATAAGTAACAGGGGATGGGGTGCACTATAGGGGAATGCTTCTAGTAAAATACAAGTAATATATAAACATAAGGACCTAACATAAAAAAAATATAAACACATTTAACTGAACCTATGGACTTTGACAGAGAAAAGCCTTAAAACATATTTGAACATTGCAAAATGACAGTATCTAATGTATAGACATAACAGTAGGATAACTTTGGGCTGCAATGATGTGTATAGTGCAAGGTGACTATGAAAGTCTACTAAAAGTAACATCTGTGATATGCAAGTCTCTTACAGGGGACCAAGGATTGTGTAAATATAGGAGCAGGCTATAATGAGAACCAAAAGTTATTGCTGATAGATCTGCATCATATATCCCATTTAACTATGAATCAGCCAAAACTCTCTCAAACAATCCTGTACTCCCAGCGCTGCTAATGGTATCTCACCCGATTCCAGCTGGGACTACAGTAAGTTCTGTAGTAGAATATAAAGGCTGAGAGTTGAAATGCAGGGCCACCGCTTCTGCCAATTTAGTCTCCGGTCTCTTAGAAATGCTGTGGCATGTTGGAGGTGGCTTTTTCTGCTTGATGGTAGTAGGAAGCCTCTGCTCATGGTGTTGGTGATGCGACGTATGGTCTAATGGCTGCGCTAGCACTTCCTTCTGTAATGGCCGTCCTGGAGTTTCTGCAGTACTCACGGTAGCCGTTGTATTGTCCACTGGCAGCACGCTGTATTGGCCTTGCGATGGATAAGGTATGTCTTCATCACCAGTACTCCATAGTGGCAATTGGTGACATGTTGTTGAGGGAGCTGTCAGCGAGAAATCTTTCCATGTGCCTCCAGGGGCGTTTCTGATCCCTCCTCTCATTGCCGAACTAAGTGTGTCTGAAAGATCGGTAAAGCGATTTACAATCTGCTGATCCAGATCTTGTAGTAAAATATAGAGCAGTTCCGGAGTCTCTTCCATATTGAAGACAAATTCAGGCTTAGATCTGCAGGCAAATGATAGCGGAGGTAGGCCCAAGCATCTCAGCACTCGCAGTATACCAGCTCTCCACAATATGGGCGCAAAACACAGAGTTAGCACCTCAGATTGACTCATGCATAGTGTCTTTCCCTTGTAAATCAGCTAACACAAGTCTACATATAAGTTTAGCTCATTCCGTTTCTATAAATAGTAACTTTAATTAGATATGGCCTAGGAGCTCAGGGTACACACATCTGATCATCCTGGCTGTTGGCTCCGCCCCCCCAATTTACTTTTATCACCAATTTTGCTTTGTTCTCTTGGTATTCTTAGTTGAAAGCTAAAACTAGGAGGTTCATATGCTAATTTCTTAGAGCTTGAAGACTGCCTCTAATCCGAATACATTTTGACCACTAGAGGGCATTAGTTCACATGTTTCATATAGATAACATTAAGCTCATGCACGTAAAGTGACCTAGGACTGAGCACTGATTGGCTAAACTGCATGTCTGTCAAAAGAACTGAAATAAGGGGGCAGTAAGCAGAAGCTTAGATACAAGATAATTACAGAGGTAAAATGTGTATTATTATAACTGTGTTGGTTATGCAAAACTGGAGAATGGGTAATAAAGGGATTATCTTTCTTTTTAAACAACAAAGATTCTGGTGTTGACTGTCCCTTTAAGCTTTCAACTTAATATTTTGTATTTTAATGCATTTAGATTGTGTTCTCAGAAGTGATTTTACAAAATGTGATTATGTTTTGGAAGTTTCTATATAACTTTAACAAATTAGGATCATACGTTGTATATGTTTGTGAATATTTTACAAATTACATTGCACTTTGTATTTGATCTAATGTAAAATGAAACAGAAAAACTGAAAGTAAGAGGGACAGGGGAATTCCATGGGCTGAACAAGGGAGATCCCAGGGTATGTTGTCTGAAGCTCTTGCACAATACTCATGAAATGCTGTAAATGTTTTACACAAGCTGCTCTCACTGAATTATCTTGCCAGCTGTATGCGGGTGAAGTTTGCTCAAAATTCACAATAAACTTATTTAACTTGCAAAAAAAATAATATACATAAACTAGAGGCATAAACAAGTTAAATTGTAGTGAAAACATTTCAGTTTAATTTTTTAAACTGAGACTTTGGGGTCAATGATCTAAAGGTCTCTGGGCTGGCAAGATTCTTTAAGATGCTCGCCAGTACATCTTTTTTGCTGGTGCAAATGAAAAGGTTACAAGCTTTAAAACTAGACATGTGCGATTCATTTCGGATTGATTCGGAAATTCGGCCGAATTCGTAAAATTCGGGATTCGGATCGATCCGAATTAAAATACTGCTGAATCTACAGAATAAATCCGAATTAGTTCGGATTTATTCAGATTTATTCGGTAGATTCGGCTGGCCATGGATTACACTAGTATTGTACAGTATATTAGGTTATATCACTCTGCTATGGGTTACACCTAATATACTGTACATAATACTAGTCTAATCCCACCTAATACTTACCGAAATTCCGAATTTCCGAACCGAACCGAATACAGCCGAATTTCTTTGAATCCGAATGAATCTGAAACGAATCCGAACCAAATCGATTCAAATTTCTCCGAATTCGAATCGGTCTGAACCGAAATTCAAAAAATTCCGAATCGAACCGAACCAAATTTTTTCGCCATGCACATATCTATTTAAAACATTAATTGCTCTGAAAGGAAAACCTAGGCATACAAAAATAACAGTGATTTTAAGGTATAGTGCACTGAAAACAGTGCAATTTGATTTGTTTTAGGTGTAATTTTTAAAGTTTAAACCTATGCCAGGTTCTCACTGTGTACATCGTCCTCCGTTGCAAACTTTTACCTAGCAGAGAGCTCTCATTATTTATATGGGAGACAGCTTGCCACTTGCAGTGACATCCCATATTCTTTGATAATTACACAAAAGCTAAATGTGTTTTTTCTCATTTTTGTTGGCAAACATTTGATCATCGGGCCCTTTATATCATTCTCAAGTGTTCTCTTGGTTACTCCACTCTCCCCTGTGAAATTATGTATCCCATTGAGCCTCATTACTTCCTATGGAAGATATTTCTCATCTCTCTGGGACCAGGTTCCTCCCTTTTTCTTATAGAATTCAGTGAGTTTAGCCCAACTAAAGAATCTTTGATTATTGTGGTCATAGAAAGTAATGAAGCTCTCTGGGAAACTGAAGCTGCCAGTTACATACAACAAATATAAAGTATGATGTAATTTGTTAAAGTTACACAGATACTGTCAAAGTATAATCATAATTTGTAAAATCACAATCCTTAATACACTGCTGTATACATAATCTATAATCATTAAACTAGAAAATAGAATGTGCAGTTGAAATGTAATAAAATGTAATCTGAAGTATAAAGTAAAAAAACAAACAAACACAAAGTGTAAATGCAGCAGAACTCAGAAATCTGAACTCTCTGCATTGCACTAGCTTGACTCTCCTTCACATCCAGAAATGCAAGGCACGTCCCTTGGACAAGTATAGCAAAATCTACTTTATAAAATCTTGTGTGTATGATGGAGGATCATTTTATATAATCTTATCAAAGCAGAGAGCTTTATATCATGAGGCCCACAGGGAGAGGTAATGTTTCCCATTTAGGCAGCCATGGGTAATTGATTTGTAACAATATATAAAGGACATACAAATCAAAATGATACCTTCATGATTCAGATAGCTCATGCAATTTTACATAACTTTCCATTCTATTTCTATTATCAAATTTAATTTGTTCTCTTGTCATCCTTTGTTGAAAGAGTGCATTGGTTGGCTCAGGAGCGGCAATGCACTAATGGTAATGAGCTGCTGATTGGTGGCTGCAGACATATGTCTCATGTCATTGGCTCTCCAGTTTTATTCAGCTAGCTCCCGGTTAACCCATTAGAACATTTTGTTTTTGCACTTTTATGTTCTGTTATTAAATAAAATACTTGGAGAACATAGGATGGACTCAGGTCTAGTTGGCCAAGGCCAAAATACACACCAGGTAAATAAAATTAGTTTGAAGCCAATTTGTATTTTTCAATACACTTCTTTATGTGACAGCAAGCTATGTAATGTCATAGGATATGCAGAGCTGGCAGGCCTATGAAGTGTTATTACATAAAATAAATATTAAGGGGCAATTAGAGTCTCTAAATAGTAGCTGAACATAGATTCAATTGAGAGACACACACATAAAATAAATACAAATACAAAACCATAATTAATGGGGTATTTTATGCTTTGCAGGTAATTGTACTATAGCAAACTGTCATCAATGTATGAGCCAGAACTGCAACATTATGGTTTCAACTAGTACTTGTCTATTTATTGTTTATATCTTCCATATGTCATGATAAATCCTAAAATGTGTGATTCTATCCTTAGCCAACCGAACAAAGTGACTGCTGTGCTGTGTAAGGATTCTCCTATTACATTACAATAAAATCTCCTTTCCTCTACTGAGTGATTAAGTGGTACTAAAATCAGCTCTGTCATTAGTCGCAAGTCATTTTAATGTAGGTCTGCAGCCCTATAAAAGATAACCAGCAAAAGGCAAGTGGCAGGCTATAATTCTGTGCCCTGAAAGGTAATGTTGAATCTACACACTGATAATTGACTTTCTTGATATTCACAAATCATAACCACTGTGCGCCTCTCTGCAGAAGGAAGTCAGCTAGTATAGACCTCATAATGTGGCAGACACGACACCACCTGCTCACTGTAAACAACCGCTTGCCAGTCACTCGAGCATCACAGAATTAGCCTTCACCAAAGGAGAAATATGTAGACTAAAACAGCACACAGTGTTTTTATGTACTAACCTTGGATTTTCTTGTAAAGAACAAAGAACAAAATGTACACAACATGTTGTGTATTAGTTTTGTGCCCCAGGTAGTTTTGTTCCTTTATTCAAGAGCACCGGAGCAAACAGAAAAGCATATTACATAATTTTCTGCATTAACAAATAAATAGTTGATCTCTTGACTGCCAGGGGGCGGCAGTGCATTGGCACACAATAAGTTGCAGTCCTTTTTAGTGAAAACATAAAATAGTTGAATGTGTTACAATTGCTTGCATGACTAACTGTGGGATAGATCCTATGCATGGGCATATCTAGACGTTACCGGCTCTAGTGCAAACGCTGTGGCAGGGTCCATATTTGAATTGGGCCCTTTCAGGCTGTTTGCAATTAGCAGAGGCTAAGCAGGCAGCCACATGGGAGCTAGAGCAGCTACTTCTATGAGACTGTGAGTTGTTCTTCCTTTAGCTAGACCACACCAGGGAATATACAACTGTGCAGCTTTCCTGTACAAATATGGTGGAAGGCTTTTCTGTACAGTGAAACTTTGGTGGCCATCTTGGAAATACCATATTTGTAATGGGAGATACATATACAGAGAGACCTATTTTGCAGGGGATGTCACAAAGAGGGGCCAGACATGATGCAGGTGGAGAAAAGACCACACCAAGCCCTCCGATAGCAATGTCACTGCTCATTGCAGCACCAGATGGGCCCCCTTGATGTGTGGGTCCAATCTCAGTTGAAACCTCTGAGACCCCTGTAGTTATGGTATTAACAATGCTTGGTTAAATAATATACCAGATACCCCCCTTAACATATGTGGCAATGTAAAGAATTCTCAACATGGCATGTATGGGATTTTGATGTTAGATACATACAGCCCCATTTATCAAATCAGAGTCGGACAGGGGACTTGTCTGAACTTGATCAAGGTGAGAGGGCAGTGGACTCTGTATATTTAACATTGCACAAGTATTTTGTTGTGCAGTGCCACCAAGACCATTTGCACATGAGCAGGGACTGTCAATCCCCCCAAACAAGCAAGGTGGTGGTGGAGAGGTTAAGAAGCTGCAGTCTGATGACCACCGCTTCTTAACTTGTGGCAAGCAGGCTTGCATGAGTAAGCCTGCCACACTAGGGCTCCAAAACAGTTTCCAGTGCTTGAGAAATGTATAAGCCTATTAGCTTTATCTATGATGTAATTTACACTAGCCTAAAAAAAAGAGGTGAACGTAATATTATTAATATGAATGGCACAAATGTTTTCTATGACTGACATAAGGACTTTAAACTAAACTACAGTCAACCAGAGGATATCTATGGTCTCACCCAGAGGATATCTATGGTCTCACCCAGAGGATATCTATGGTCTCACCCAGAGGATATCTATGGTCTCACCCAGAGGATATCTATGGTCTCACCCAGAGGATATCTATGGTCTCACCCAGAGGATATCTATGGTCTCACCCAGAGGATATCTATGGTCTCACCCAGAGGATATCTATGGTCTCACCCAGAGGATATCTATGGTCTCACCCAGAGGATATCTATGGTCTCACCCAGAGGATATCTAGGGTCTGAGAGCTAAACAGACCGGTGAAAGCACCATGACCTATTGAGCATAACTCACACTTGTGTATGTATCAACCTATGACTGTCTGTAACTGTAGCATAAAGAATATAACAGGAAATTCTAGTTAAACACCCCCAAACCAGTCATATTACAGATGGTCCAAGGGGGTTTCTGCTGGGCACAAGACAGAAGCAAAGCCATACACAAAAAAAACTAGTGCAAAACTGACTGGTAATTGATTCAATATAAATAATGAGTTTCAAATAATCAATATGAAATATTCGCATTTTCATGTACACTTTTCAAGGAGAATACATTAAGGGCTTTGTGCAACATATTAGTTTTTTGTGTGTGTTTTTTTTTCTATTTGCCTTCACCATTGACTTCTATAAGGAATACGTGAACGCGCATGCAATTTGGATGTTTAAATTACGCGGTTTAAGGCACATTATTTTGCAACTTGTAATAGCTGCACAACCCCAAATGCGAAAAAGGCATAACACGCACAGTGTTTTTGCAACTGATTTGACGCGCGACTTGTAATCTTGCCCTTTATATGAGGAATTATGAAAATTTGGGCCAAAAATATTAAATATAAAATGCTGTGATTATTCAGTATGCAGTTTTGTTTATACTGAGACTGTTATGAATAGCACAAAATGTGCATCAGCATAATAACATGAAATTTCACCATCACTCACCATGATAGATTCAAAGATGTTGGTTTCCTGCCTTCTGCACCAGATTTTTATGACAAAAGGAAATTGATTTATGCCTTGAACAACTATTAGGAACATTTTTTCCCTCATAACAAATCTGCTACACTAATTAAAAAACAAATATTTACTGTCAAGTCTGCTTAGGTTGTTGCTACTTCAGTTTATAGCTGAGAAAGTCACTTTGGAATTAGCAGATATGGGGCAATTTATGTGTTAATAATTTAAACCTTTTAGAGAGGTTTTAAATTAGTTTCTCCATCTTATTATATTGCAGTTTACTGTTGAAATTTATCAAAACAGCATGAATAATTCATATTTTTAGAGAAAAAAAATAGTTTGCTTATAATGTACTGCACTGAGATCTATTCACAGTGTGAAATATACATCTTTACCATGAGAATAAATATAATAAAGCCTATATATAGCTGAAAGATAAATGTACACTATATGGGTTACCACTACACGTAATAATGTGCAAAGTAGTAACATTTCCCTAAAATGACATAATAGATAATATTTGATACATTATTTCCAGCCCTCCTTGAGCACCATGTGTGTTTAGAAGGGGGCAATAAAGAACAAATGCCTCCTTGTATTTTTGCTCCTTATTTGTAAGATTATGTGCAGTCCATGGGTTCCGTTTACCAATCTGTGATAGCAGTTTCAGAGCCCCACCATTTCAGGTTTGCGTGTGGTTTTAAGATTGCTGTTACTTAATCTCTCCGCCAGCTAAAGTGTGGTGGATTTCAATCATTAAGATTAGAGCTGATCGGGGTGATTAACAGCCCCCTCTTAAGTGCAATTGGAAGTCCGCAAGCAGGGAGCGGCTTAGCACAAGTAGTGGCTTGTGCAATGTTAAATGTGAGAGCATATTGCCGCCCGCTCGTCACAAATCTGAGCAGGTGAGGTTCATGAATGAACCTCGTCTGAACACCTGATCATAAATAGAGCATTTCAGTAAGAAAAAAGGATGGAGCTGTTTACCATTATGTTGAATAGCAGGTTTATGCAATCTTGAGTTGTATCTCACAAAAAGTGTGGGGAGACAGTGCCGCTGCTATTCAGCATAATGGTTACCGGCTCCATCCTTTTTTCTTAATGAGTATCCTATATGGCACGAGAAAGCCGTTACATGGACCGGATACTCCTATTTAACCACCATACGGACAAACCCTCACTTCTCTACTAGCGGTTTCCCACTGGTATACAGGACTCCTTTTTTACTCTTTTCCTTAACATAAATGGAGCCACATGTGTACAATATGCAACGCTCTTCTACTGCATGTATTGCCACTTATTATTAGGTTTGAAGCATTTTTTTTTACTTCCCTGCCTAACAACATTTCTGCAAAAGCCCACGATCACTATATAATAGAGTGCAATTAAAATATGCACCCTTCTTTTCTTATTTATTTTAAAGAAACTCACCCTATTTCATCAGCGTATAGTTGGGCACTACTGATGCAGGGATTAATAAAAGCTTAAAGCTTCATTTTCATGTAACTGTATTAAAATTAGTTTATGTATATATTTGTGTGTGTGTGTGTGTATATATATGTACATAGTACTGTGCAAGTCTTAGGCCACCATTAAATTTGTTTTGGGAAGCGCCTGATTGGGAATGGTTTTATTTTTCAGCAAGATAACGATCCCAAGCACACTGCTAATGCAGTGAAATCATATTTTGAGAGAAAAACAGCTGACAAAACACTGACAGTCATGGACTGGCCTATACACAGTCCATACCTGAATATTATAAAGGCAGAATGGGATCACCTGAACAGATAAAGAAATAAAAGACAACCTAAATCTAAAGAAGAACTCTAGGAAGTAAGAAGGCAGGTATAATATACCAGAAGATTACTTTAGAAAATTTCAGGACAGTCCCCCCAAAAGAGTTCAAGATGTGCTTAGTGCCCAGGAAGGTTACACCAAATACTAACTTTTTCCTGAAGAAGCCATTTTGTTTGGAAAATTGTGTTTTTTATATTTTGTGTACACATTTCCTGTATTTTCTGTTTGTATCTTAATAAAGTGGCCAAAAAATAAATGGGATAGGATGGCCATTACATTTTTGCTATAACAACAAATTTAATGGTGGCCTAAGACTTTTGCACAGTACTGTATAAATATATATATATATATATATATATATATATATATATATATATATATATATATATATATATATATATATATACACTTAAACATTGGGGCCTTGGAGCCTTTCAAAAGTAAGTGAGTGTAATAATTTATTGTAATATGTTTTCAATGTTTTTTGTGAGTTTGTTTTAACCCTTACACTTTTAACACAATACTTTCTCTTTAATAATGTAGGAAAAATTGCTGGAGAAGCAGTAGGACAGAGTGGGTATGCTTTATATATAAACACCTAAACCCACAAACATATACATTACATCCACAGAAAACCAGCATAAATACACCAAATGCAAAAAGAAGGACTTTGTTTGTAAATCGAGTCCAAGAACAGGGAAATAGGGAACCTGATAAAATACAGAGCAGGTGACATTGTGGCTCCTCGGTCATAGGTCAAACAATACTGCTATAGCAAATCTTTTACATCCATATTGCTATTGGTTGACAGTGATCTGCATTTCTGAGATTTTTGCATATTTCAAGTACTTAAGACTAGTTTATGCAAAAGCTGGAATACACCTATACCAAATACAATGTGGTTCTAAATTCTAAGCAATACACATAAGGAAATAACCCTTAGAATTTTGCCTCAAATTCATCCCTTACTTACTGATCCATAAATAAATAACACAAAAGAGCAGACCCAATATATTATTTTCTTAATGGCCCATTACATTTAATAGATGTAGATATGGCTTCAACATTAATTTTCTGCTTGTTGAGTTTGTATGGAATGTCAAAAACTCCAGAACGATTAATGTAGAATCATCACTGCTCTATGTGAGTAATACATTTTTTTATTCCCTTAAATAAACAAATATTCCATTAATAAGCAGATTTCAGCTGTGACGAACCAGTCCCCATTAAAATATATTGATAACTAGGGCAACGGCTGTGCAATTGCCTTGGGGAATACGACTGCGGCACATTAGCATCTTAACATAAACTTAAACATCTATTGACAAGCATGAAGTTCAGAGGCTGGATTTTTGCCTAAAGCCATTGCTGTACCCCCCTTTGAAGCTTCTTGCCAACAATAATCATTACCAAACAAGGAAAAAGCCACAAGGTGCCATGTCCATGAAATAAATACTGAAAAAAGCAAGCAGGCTTGGGGCCCAATGCAAAACAAGTCTAACTCTCGCACATTCATTTTTTTTTTTTGCATTTACCAACTGATAAGGAAAAAAACAAACAAAAAAAACGTACAATTTGCTCCATAAATAATTCCATTTTCTGGACAAACAGATGAAAATTGTTCTGCCGTGCAAATAGTTCTCATTATGCCTTTTTAGAATGATGTTTACAGGATCCGGCCTGACATTGTGTGAATGTGCTAATGGCGTTAGGAGAACTGAATGCATGTTTTCTTCTTTTGAGTAATTGCCTACCTCAGATTCTGCAAGAACGCATGCTACTGGTTTTAACTTTTTTTTAAGTTAAGGAACCATCATTACAGAAATATAGTGCACTTTTCTGTGGTAAAATCTCCCTGGTAACAAAGTGAGTGGCCTACATCCTACACATACACACTTGATCCTGCTGAGACAATTTATCTTCCATAGAAAATGCTGTCATTAGTTTCTCTATCACATGTTTCTTGCACTCTGAAGAGCAAATGTGTTTTTGACCCCAAACTACTATTATAATCTCCTGATTAATGTGGAAAAAAAATCACTCAGTTTTTGTTATAACCCTCTAAAAATTTAAGTAATACATTAAAGGGACAGTCTATTTGAAATTTGTTTTTGTTTAAAAAGATAGATAATCCCTTTATTTCCCATTCCACAGTTTTGCATAACCAACACAGTTATAGTAATATACTTTGTACCTCCTTTACCTTGTATCTAATCATCTGCAGACTGCCCCCTTATCTCAGTTCTTTTGACAGACTTGCATTTTAGCCAATCAGTGCTGACTCATAAAGAATTCATGAACTAGCATTGTCCAAGTATGAAAAACTATCAAAATGCACTGAAATAAGAGGTGAGCTTCAATGGGTTAGAAATTAGCATATGAGTTTACTTGGGTTTAGCTTTCAACAAAGAATAACAATAGTACAAAGCAAAAAAAAATTGATGATAAAAGTAAATTGGAAAGTTGTTTAAAATTGCATGGCCTATCTGAATCATGACAGTTTAAATTTGACTTAACTGTCCCTTTAAATTTTTTATACCTTATCAATTTTTTCTATTATTATTATTCTTTATTTATAAAGCACCAACAGATTCCGCAGAAGGGGGAGAGGTGGAAGAGAGGGAGGCCAGTTAGTAGGTTATTACAGTAGT
>NC_069501.1:1214528448-1214603448 GCF_027579735.1 Bombina bombina | reverse complement strand
TGATGAATATTACCAACATTCCCTATCTGCTTTTATAAAAGGGAGAGATTACCATCACTTTAACCCATGCCCGTCCAGGACACTTTACACAACTATACACAGTGCCTGCAGCAATAATACCAAGCTCATAGGACTTATGTGCTTTATATAATGCATATAAATCCTCTAGAAACCGCTCCATAATTGTATTTGAAAGTTTGAGTTTTTAAGAGCATCATCTTAGAAGTTTATGTGGCTTCATTTAATCTTTTATATCTGTCAATAAGCCTTGATGACAAATGTCCTATTTTGTGATACTAGTGAATTTATCTCTGTCTATAAAAGAATATACATATATAATCTTGTCTACAGATTCTTTAAACCAGTGTATTCTACCTTGGTGTCCCATGTCATACAGTGGTTAAGCTTTAGACAAAATAAAAAGACACAATTAAAGTTTTATGTTGCATAACATATTGAATATACTTTTATTATAAAACGGCTCAGTGGCTGAGAAGACTATATTAATAAAGAGTAGCCGGATGCCTCACAAAAGATAGTTTTAAGAGACAATTTTAATGATGCAAGAACATATTGTACAATGGAATCTTAATTAGAAGTTGCCAGAAAAGGTTACTTTTAACAATGTGCTGTAGAATGTGCAGCTTTATTGCTGAAAATACAAGATCAAAAGCAAATTTAGAGTTTGTGTTAAATCCCTCAAATGTCTGCTGTCTTTTACTTAACAATAAAAGTTCTGCAATTGCATTGTGCTTGGAAAATAGACCTGAGCCATTTATATAGTTGCAGTAATTTACTGAAAGCAAATGCTTGGATTCCTTATTGCAAAAGGTATATACACTTCCAGGAAAGCTCCTGTGATTTTACTGTAATCATCCACTTTAGATTTTGGTGCTTTTGTTTATTACCAGTACATTATGACATGAGATAACAAGTATCCGGAACATGAGACACATAATATTCTAACAGCATTGAGAAGAAGCTTCAAAAGTATTAGTTATGCAGTATATTTAAAGACACACCAGCCTAGATTCATTAATTCTTAGAGAGGGCAGCAAGGTATACAAAAGATTTGTATTATTTAAAGTAGACGTGCATTTGGATTTGGACCAATGTGAAAAAGAAAACATTTTTAGTTTACTTTATTCCTTGCATTTGTTTAAAACAAACACCTTGAGATTTTTATATAAAATGCTTACGGCTAGATTTAGAGTTTTGTCGGTAAGGACCCGCGTATCTAACGCCGGCTTTTTTCTGGCCGCACCTTTAAAATAACTCTGGTATTGAGAATCCACAGAATGGCTGCGTTAGGCTCCAAAAAAGGAGCGTACAGCATATTTAACGCCACTGCAACTCTCGATACCAGAGTTGCTTATGGACACAGCCAGCCTCAAAAACATGCTCGTGCACGATTCCCCCATAGGAAACAATGGGGCTGTTTGAGCTGAAAAAAACCTAACACCTGCAAAAAAGCCGCGTTCAGCTCCTAACGCAGCCCCATTGTTTGCTATGGGGAAACACTTCCTACGTCTGCACCTAACACTCTAACATGTACCCCGAGTCTAAACACCCCTAACCTTACACTTATTAACCCCTAATCTGCCGTCCCCGCTATCGCTGACCCCTGTATATTATTTTTAACCCCTAATCTGCCGCTCCGTAAACCGCCGCTACTTACATTATCCCTATGTACCCCTAATCTGCTGCCCCTAACACCGCCGACCCCTATATTATATTTATTAACCCCTAATCTGCCCCCCACAACGTCGCCTCCACCTGGCTACACTTATTAACCCCTAATCTGCCGACCGGACCTCAGCGCTACTATAATAAAGTTATTAACCCCTAATCCGCCTCACTAACCCTATAATAAATAGTATTAACCCCTAATCTGCCCTCCCTAACATCGCCGACACCTAACTTCAATTATTAACCCCTAATCTGCCGACTGGAGCTCACCACTATTCTAATAAATGTATTAACCCCTAAAGCTAAGTCTAACCCTAACACTAACACCCCCCTAAATTAAATATAATTTTAATCTAACAAAATTAATTAACTCTTATTAAATAAATTATTCCTATTTAAAGATAAATACTTACCTGTAAAATAAATCCTAATATAGCTACAATATAAATTATAATTATATTATAGCTATTTTAGGATTAATATTTATTTTACAGGTAACTTTGTAATTATTTTAACCAGGTACAATAGCTATTAAATAGTTAAGAACTATTTAATAGCTAAAATAGTTAAAATAATTACAAATTTACCTGTAAAATAAATCCTAACCTAAGTTACAATTAAACCTAACACTACACTATCAATAAATTAATTAAATAAAATACCTATAATTATCTACAATTAAACCTAACACTACACTATCAATAAATAAATTAAATACAATTCCTACAAATAAATACAATGAAATAAACTAACTAAAGTACAAAAAATAAAAAAGAACTAAGTTACAAAAAATAAAAAAATATTTACAAACATTAGAAATATATTACAACAATTTTAAAATTTTAAAGAAGTCTTCATCCAAGCGGGGCAGAAGAGGTCTTCCATCCGATTGAAGTCTTCATCCAAGAGGCATCTTCTATCGTCATCCATCCGGAGTGGAGCGGCAGCATCCTGAAGACCTCCGACGCGGAACATCCATCCTGGCCGACGACTGAACGACGAATGACGGTTCCTTTAAATGATGTCATCCAAGATGGCGTCCCTCGAATTCCGATTGGCTGATAGGATTCTATCAGCCAATCGGAATTAAGGTAGGAAAAATCTGATTGGCTGATTGAATCAGCCAATCAGATTGAGCTTGAATTCTATTGGCTGATCGGAACAGCCAATAGAATGCGAGCTCAATCTGATTGGCTGATTGGATCAGCCAATCGGATTGAACTTGATTCTGATTGGCTGATTCCATCAGCCAATCAGAATATTCCTACCTTAATTCCGATTGGCTGATAGAATCCTATCAGCCAATCGGAATTCGAGGGACGCCATCTTGGATGACGTCATTTAAAGGAACCGTCATTCGTCGTTCAGTCGTCGGCCAGGATGGATGTTCCGCGTCGGAGGTCTTCAGGATGCTGCCGCTCCACTCCGGATGGATGACGATAGAAGATGCCTCTTGGATGAAGACTTCAATCGGATGGAAGACCTCTTCTGCCCCGCTTGGATGAAGACTTCTTTAAAATTTTAAAATTGTTGTAATATATTTCTAATGTTTGTAAATATTTTTTTATTTTTTGTAACTTAGTTCTTTTTTATTTTTTGTACTTTAGTTAGTTTATTTCATTGTATTTATTTGTAGGAATTGTATTTAATTTATTTATTGATAGTGTAGTGTTAGGTTTAATTGTAGATAATTATAGGTATTTTATTTAATTAATTTATTGATAGTGTAGTGTTAGGTTTAATTGTAACTTAGGTTAGGATTTATTTTACAGGTAAATTTGTAATTATTTTAACTATTTTAGCTATTAAATAGTTCTTAACTATTTAATAGCTATTGTACCTGGTTAAAATAATTACAAAGTTACCTGTAAAATAAATATTAATCCTAAAATAGCTATAATATAATTATAATTTATATTGTAGCTATATTAGGGTTTATTTTACAGGTAAGTATTTATCTTTAAATAGGAATAATTTATTTAATAAGAGTTAATTAATTTCGTTAGATTAAAATTATATTTAACTTAGGGGGGGTGTTAGTGTTAGGGTTAGATTTAGCTTTAGGGGTTAATACATTTATTAGAATAGCGGTGAGCTCCAGTCGGCAGATTAGGGGTTAATGTTTGAAGTTAGGTGTCGGCGATGTTAGGGAGGGCAGATTAGGGGTTAATACTATTATAGGGTTAGTGAGGCGGATTAGGGGTTAATAACTTTATTATAGTAGCGCTCAGGTCCGCTCGGCAGATTAGGGGTTAATAAGTGTAGGCAGGTGGAGGCGACATTGTGGGGGGCAGGTTAGGGGTTAATAAATATAATATAGGGATCGGCGGTGTTAGGGGCAGCAGATTAGGGGTACATAGCTATAATGTAGGTGGCGGCTCTTTGCGGTCGGCAGATTAGGGGTTAATTATTGTAGGTAGCTGGCTGCGACGTTGTGGGGGGCAGGTTAGGGGTTAATAAATATAATATAGGGGTCGGCGGTGTTAGGGGCAGCAGATTAGGGGTACATAAGGATAACGTAGGTGGCGGTCGGCAGATTAGGGGTTAAAATTTTTTTATCGAGTGGCGGCGATGTGGGGGGGCCTCGGTTTAGGGGTACATAGGTTTTTTATGGGTATTAGTGTACTTTAGAGTACAGTAGTTAAGAGCTTTATGAACCGGCGTTAGCCCAGAAAGCTCTTAACTACTGACTTTTTTCTGCGGCTGGAGTTTTGTCATTAGATTTCTAACGCTCACTTCAGACACGACTCTAAATACCGGAGTTAGAAAGATCCCATTGAAAAGATAGGATACGCAAATGACGTAAGGGGATCTGTGGTATGGAAAAGTCGCGGCTGAAAAGTGAGCGTTAGACCCTTTTTTGAGTGACTCCAAATACCGGCGGTAGCCTAAAACCAGCGTTAGGAGCCTCTAACGCTGGTTTTCACGGCTACCGCCAAACTCCAAATCTAGGCCTTAGTTATTTATATAGTTTCATTTTTTATTTTGACCCCTTTTTTTTTTTTTTTTTTTTTATTTATTCTTTTTTATTATCATTATTTAGCAGCATGGTACAAAAGGATGTCATTGTTGATACAAAAGTTTAAACGGAAACAAAAGAGGGGAAAACCATCAGTCTCCAAAAGAAAGGAGAACGAACTCCATATAGTAAAATGAAATAGTAGAGCTAGACTGTCCGTGATAAGTCCATTTGAAAACAGTAGCCCCACTCCATATAAATGCATGGTGATTGACAATGACACCAATGTACAAAACATAACTCAAACAACAACAAAACTATGCCGAAATGTCTTAATTTAAGATCACTTTGTATATATTCTACACATCTAGTGGTATCCCTCGACTTTGTATTTAACTATCAACCTTTGAGAGAAGTGCTAAGCTAAAGAGGTAATTATTAGAGTATCAGGCAGGGGTGGGATAACACTAGGCCTGTCATTCCTCTTAGGTCACTCCTGAAACTTGTGTAAAGCTCCCCCTTCTATCCTAAGATCAATTTGGATTTCATCCCAGATGAATTTTAAATCATGGAAGAATTCTAACCTATTCGATTTAAAGAAACCGTATTCTTCCATTCTCAAGGTATCTGTCATGTCAGAGTGCCAGTCCTTTAGGGTCGGGCAGATTTGAGATTTCCAGAGCCTAGCGACTAAGGACCTAGCAGAATTCAATGCCAACTGAATTAGTCATGTTCTTAATTTACATTTACATTTAGGTAACAGGTTCAGTAGGGCCGTTGTCGGGTCTAGCTGATAGGAATCCCAATTTAGGACATGCCCACCATATGTGAGTCATCGTCCCCCTTTCCCCACAACCCCTCCAACTAAGGTCCGACGAGGCAGGGAAAATGCATTTAAGTCTGGTAGATGTCAAGTACCACCTAGTCAGGAGTTTGTAATTTGTCTCTCAAAATCTAGCTGAGGATGAAGATTTTCTTGTATTATTAAACATTTATTTTGACCCCTTTTTATATAATTTAGCTCTGAAAAATTTTATATTCTTTTTTTTTTTTATTTAAAATGCCCCCCCCTCTGACTTCTCAAGGCTAACTTTTCTACATATCTTTCCTTAATTAGCTTTTTTTTTAGATAACAACTGCAAAACAATGCAATTTATATTAATATTCTGACTGTGGCTAGCTTTGTTGTCTGCAAACTCAATCCCAGATTTGCTTTTACAAATCAAGGGAAATAGTGGATGGAGTTTTGCTATTAAAAAACAATTGCAGAAAACAAGTTATTAATTTGTTTTAAAAACATTAAGGTGTTTACTTTCCTTTAATGAAAAAAATGAATAAATGAATGTGTGAGAAAAAAATGTTTTCATGCAGTTTATACTATTACTCTGCTTGTGGGGAAAGTATTTTTAGCAGAGAAGGAAAGGGTTCACATTTTTACGTTGTTCAATAATGATCCAACAATGTAATTGTAGCTTGATTGATTGGGGTGTCAGGCAATAAGTATGTAAGCTTCACTTTTATATTTGACAATCTTGAAGTCAATAAAAATAAAAATTAAAATAAAAAAAATCTTTGTTTTTCACAGCAGTAGATAATGTGTCCTTCCTGGTAAAATATATTATCCTATACTATAAAAGGCCAAGTGTGTTTGTCCGAAGCTGTCATGCGCAGTAGAAATTGCTCGCGAGGACAAACACACCTGGCCTTCCGACTGACCTGGCGTCAGAGTCAGCGTGTGGTGGAGTGGGCGTGGCTGGGCGGGTGTGTCGAGGGCGTGACCAGACGCGACATCAGTGTGACTGGGTGCGGTCGGGCGTGGCGTGGGCATGGCCGGGCACGGTCTGGGTGTGGTCGGTGGGTACGGTGTGGGCGTGGCCGGGCGGGGCGACTGCCGAGACATCGGAGACAGAGAGTGAGCAGAAGAGGGGGATAAAGAGAGGGGGAGAGACACAGCACAAACGAGATAGGGGAGAGAGACAGCAGAAACGAGTTGGGGAGAGAGACAGCACAAAAGAGATGGGGAGAGAGACATCACAAAAGAGATGGGGGAGAGAGGCAGCACAAAAGATATAGGGGAGAGAGGCAGCACAAAAGAGATAGGGGAGAGAGGCAGCACAAAAGAGAGGGGGAGAGGGACAGCACAAAAGAGATGGGGAGAGAAACAGCACAAAAAAGAAGGGGAGAGAAACAGCACAAAAGAGAAGGGGAGAGAAACAGCACAAAAGAGAGGGGGAGAGAAACAGCACACAAGAGAGGGGGAGAGACAGCACAAAAGAGATGGGGGAGAGAGACAGCACAAAAGAGATGGGGGAGAGAGGCAGCAGAAAAGATATGGGGAGAGAGACAGCACAAAAGAGAGAGGGGGGGAGACAGCACAAAAGATATGGGGAGAGAGACAGCACAAAAGAGAGGGGGGGAGAGACAGCACAAAAGATATGGGGAGAGAGACAGCACAAAAGAGAGGGGGAGAGAGACAGCACAAAAGATATGGGGAGAGAGACAGCACAAAAGAGAGGGGGGAGAGACAGCACAAAAGAGAAGGGGAGAGAAACAGCACAAATGAGAGGGGGAGAGACAGCACAAAAGAGAGGGGGAGAGAGACAACACAAAAGAGATGAGGAGAGAGACAGCACAAAAGAGAAGGGGAGAGAGACAGCACAAAAGAGATGGGGAGAGAGACAGCACAAAAAAGAGGGGGGGCAGCACAAAAGAGGGGAGAGACAGCACAAAAGAGAGGGGGAGAAAGACAGCACAAATGAGATGGGGAGAGAGACAGCACAAAAGAGAGGGGGGAGACAAACAGCACAAAAGAGATGGGGTAGAGAGACAGCACAAAAGAGATGGGGAAAAGAGGCAGCACAAAAGAGCAGGGGAGAGAGACAGCACAAAAGAGTAGGGGAGAGACAGCACAAAAGAGATGGGGGAGAGAGACAGCACAAAAGAGAGGGGGAGAGAGACAGCACAAAAGAGATGGGGGAGAGAGACAGCACAAAAGAGATGGGTGAGAGAGACAGCACAAAAGAGATGGGTGAGAGAGACAGCACAAAAGAGAGGGGGTGAGAGACAGCACAAAAGAGAAGGGGAGAGAAACAGCACAAAAGAGAAGGGGAGAGAAACAGCACAAAAGAGAGGGGGAGAGAAACAGCACAAAAGAGAGGGGGAGAGACAGCACAAAAGAGATGGGGGAGAGAGACAGCACAAAAGAGATGGGGGATAGAGACAGCACAAAAGAGATGGGGGAGAGACAGCACAAAAGAGAGGGAGGAGAGACAGCACAAAAGAGATGGGGGAGAGAGACAGCACAAAAGAGATGGGGAGAGAGGCAGCACAAAAGAGATGGGGGAGAGAGGCAGCACAAAAGAGAGGGGGAGAGAGGCAGCACAAAAGAGATGGGGAGAGAGGCAGCACAAAAGAGATGGGGGAGAGAGGCAGCACAAAAGAGATGGGGAAAGAGGCAGCACAAAAGAGATGGGGGAGAGAGGCAGCACAAAAGAGAGGGGGAGAGAGGCAGCACAAAAGAGATGGGGGAGAGAGGCAGCACAAAAGAGAGGGGGAGAGAGGCAGCACAAAAGAGATGGGGAGAGAGGCAGCACAAAAGAGATGGGGGAGAGAGGCAGCACAAAAGAGATGGGGAAAGAGGCAGCACAAAAGAGATGGGGGAGAGAGGCAGCACAAAAGAGAGGGGGAGAGAGGCAGCACAAAAGAGATGGGGGAGAGAGACAGCACAAAAGAGGTGGGGGAGAGAGGCAGCACAAAAGAGAGGGGGAGAGAGGCAGCACAAAAGAGATGGGGAGAGAGGCAGCACAAAAGAGATGGGGGAGAGAGGCAGCACAAAAGAGATGGGGAAAGAGGCAGCACAAAAGAGATGGGGGAGAGAGGCAGCACAAAAGAGAGGGGGAGAGAGGCAGCACAAAAGAGATGGGGGAGAGAGGCAGCACAAAAGAGAGGGGGAGAGAGGCAGCACAAAAGAGATGGGGAGAGAGGCAGCACAAAAGAGATGGGGGAGAGAGGCAGCACAAAAGAGATGGGGAAAGAGGCAGCACAAAAGAGATGGGGGAGAGAGGCAGCACAAAAGAGAGGGGGAGAGAGGCAGCACAAAAGAGATGGGGGAGAGAGACAGCACAAAAGAGGTGGGGGAGAGAGGCAGCACAAAAGAGATGGGGGAGAGAGGCAGCACAAAAGAGAGGGGGAGAGAGGCAGCACAAAAGAGATGGGGGAGACAGACAGCACAAAAGAGGTGGGGGGAGAGAGGCAGCACAAAATAGATGGGGGAGAGAGGCAGCACGAAAGAGAGGGGGAGAGAGGCAGCACAAAAGAGAGGGGGAGAGAGACAGCACAAAAGAGAGGGGGAGAGACAGTACAAAAGAGATGGGGGAGAGAGACAGCACAAAAGAGAGGGGAGAGAGACAGCACAAAAGAGAGGGGAGAGAGAAAGCACAAAAGAGAGGGGAGAGAGACAGCACAAAAGAGAGGGGGAGAGAGCACAAAAGAGAGGGGGGGAGAGCACAAAAGAGAGGGGGGAGAGAGCACAAAAGAGAGGGGGGAGAGCACAAAAGAGAGGGGGGAGAGAGCACAAAAGAGGGGGGAGAGAGCACAAAAGAGAGGGGGGAGAGAGCACAAAAAAGAGGGGGAGAGAGACAGCACAAAAGAGATGGGGGAGAGAGCACAAAAGAGATGGGGGAGAGAGCACAAAAGAGATGGGGGAGAGAGGCAGCACAAAAGAGAGGGGCAGCACAAAAGAGAGGGGGAGAGAGACAGCACAAAAGAGAGGGGGAGAGACAGTACAAAAGAGATGGGGGAGAGAGACAGCACAAAAGAGAGGGGGAGAGAGACAGCACAAAAGAGAGGGGAGAGAGACAGTACAAAAGAGAGGGGGAGAGAGCACAATAGAGAGGGGGAGAGCACAAAAGAGAGGGGGGAGAGAGCACAAAAGAGAGGGGGAGAGAGCACAAAAGAGAGGGGGGAGAAAGCACAAAAGAGAGGGGGGAAAGAGCACAAAAAAGAGGGGGAGAGAGACAGCACAAAAGAGATGGGGGAGAGAGCACAAAAGAGATGGGGGAGAGAGCACAAAAGAGATGGGGGAGAGAGACAGCACAAAAGAGAGGGGGAGAGAGACAGCACAAACGAGAGGGGGAGAGAGACAGCACAAAAGAGATGGGGGAGAGAGCACAAAAGAGATGGGGGAGAGAGCACAAAAGAGATGGGGAGAGAGCACAAAAGAGAGGGGGGCGAGAAACAGCACAAAAGAGAGGGGGAGAGAGACAGCACAAAAAGAGAGGGGGAGAGAGACAGCACAAAAGAGAGGGGAGAGAGACACAAAAGAGATAGGGGGGATAGAGAGAGAGCAAGGGGTGGGACCGCTGTACTTCAAAAAATGGCCCGTGTACACGGGCTTTAGGACTAGTAAATAAACAAATAAATATAGAAAACATTGTGCTAACTTCCATAGAGTTATTTATGAGTCAGCACTGATTGGTTAAAATGCAAGTCGGTCAAAAGCACTGAGATAAGGAGGCAGTCTGCAAAGGTAATCACTGAGCTAAAAAGTGTAATAATGTAACCGTGTTGGTTATGTAAAACTGGGAAATGGGTACAAAAGGGATTATCTATCTTTTTAAACAATAAATATTTTATAGGAGACTGGCCCTTTAATTTTAAGCAGAAAGGTCAAAATTGAAACGTGCTCAAAGGCATTTCAATTTAAAATAGAAGCATGTTACCAATATACTTCCTTTATCAAAAATGCTTCTAGTAAAAGTGAATACTGTTTTTCTGCGGCATATGCACATATCCTGTGAGGGCTCGTGCACCAGTATTCAAGCTCAGAGGGCTGAAAATGGTGAGTATTATGCATGTGAAGACATCATTTGTGTCTTACAAGCCACTGCTGACCCTCTGAGAAGGTGTGGTGTTCGAAAACCGACGAAAGGCCCTCTCAGGATACGTGCGTATGCCACAGAAAAAGCAGTGATAACTTTAAATGAATCATTTTTGCTTATGGAAGTATATTGCAAAAATGATTCCATTTCATATTGAAATGCACCCATGCAACATATTAAGTTTTTCATTTTTAAACTTTCATAAAAGTCTTCATGTTATATAGTTTTTAGAAATAATATTGGAGGTTTAAATATACGAGACACAATGAGGCCCATTTATCAAGGTCCGTAGGGAGCTTGACGGCCCGTGTTTCTGGCGAGTCTAAAGACCGCTGCTCCATAACCCTGTCCGCCTACTCTGAGCAGGCGGACAGGAATTGCCACAATTCAACCTGATCGAGGACGATCGGGTTGATTGACAGCTCCCTGCTGGCGGCCGATTGGCCGCGAGTCTGCAGGGGGCGGCGTTGTACCAGCAGCTCTTGTGAGCTGTTGGTGCAATGCTGAATATGGAGAGCGTATTGGTCTCCGCATTCAGCGAGGTCTTGCGGACCTGATCCGCACTGTCGGATCAGGTCCGCAAGACCTTTGATAAATAGGCCTCTATGTCACAAGCATATTATTTATCACTGTAAAATAACATATCCCATACTCCATTTTGTTCAAATTTTCCAGAAAAAATGGCTGTGGATAAAAAAAAAAAGAAACCCCCCGTTTGTTCCCCCAATTTTTCTATTTTTTTTCCCCAGGCCTCCCCATCTCTAGATGAGGCACAAATTGGATATTGATGGCTAATAAAGAGGGATACATATAAACCTTTTAAGCATGTGGACCCTTGAAAAGCACTTTGATTTTTATAAGGTAGCTATCAAATCATTTGTTATATATTCAGAGATAACAGTTAATGTTTTCTAAATGTTTCCAGTGTTAAGAAAGACCGCCAGATTGTTGCTAAATCTACCATCACATATCAAATGTAAAACTTTCATTAAAAAAAAAGATTTTAATCATCAAAATGAGTCTCATAATAAAATAAAAAAAGTCTGCAAATTATTAATAGTATACATTTTGCTGTCCCGCAGGAACTTTGGTGATTTTGTCTCGTAATTTGTTAATTATCCTCGGCTATCAATATTGCAGAATTAAAATAATAACATCAAAGGATATTTGCACCTTGAGGCAATCAAAGAAATATTTCTGTGCCAGTTTGAAACAGTCCCAGATGTATTCATGCAGTTTCTTAACTTTCTCACATTTGATACAGACGTTTTGCGCAACATACTCTCTGTACTGCTAGATAATTTTCTATAAAAAAAATGTAAAGAAAAATTCAAATTATATTATATTTTCTGCTTTATTAAAATAAAACTGGGCCATATAAAAAAAAGATCAGGCTACAATCTATTAACGAAACGCCCAATAGTATGGGCTTGAAATCATCTAATTTAAAAAAAGAAAAAAAGAATCTGAGGAATGTTGTATTCTGTTTACCAAAATGCTTTAATCTCTCAGCAAAATATTTAAAGGGACAGTTTAGTCAAAATTAAAGAGACACTGAACTATTATCAGTTTTTCTTCGTTCTCTTGCTATCTTTATTTGAAAAAGAAGGCATTTAAGCTTTTTTTTTTTTTGGTTCAGAACTCTGGATAGCACTTTTTTATTGGAGGATGAATTTATCCACCAATCAGCGGGAACAATCCAGGTTGTTCACCAAAAATGGTCCGGCATCTAAACTTACATTCTTGCATTTCAAATAAAGATACTAAGGCCTAGATTTAGAGTTGGGCGGTAGCCGTCTAAACCAGCGTTAGAGGCTCCTAACGCTGGTTTTGGCCGCCCGCTGATATTTGGAGTCAGTCAGTCAGCCGCGACTTTTCCATACCGCAGATCCCCCTACGCCATTTGCGTATCCTATCTTTTCAATGGGATCTTTCTAACGCCGTTATTTAGAGTCTTGGCCGAAGTGAGCGTTAGAAATCTAACGACAAAACTCCAGCCGCAGAAAAAAGTCAGTAGTTAAGAGCTTTCTGGGCTAACGCCGGTTTATAAAGCTTTTAACTACTGTGCTCTAAAGTACACTAACACCCATAAACTACCTATGTACCCCTAAATCGAGGCCCCCCCCACATTGCCGCCACTCTATTAAAATTTTTAACCCCTAATCTGCCGCTCCGTACACCGCCGCAACCTACGTTATCCCTATGTACCCCTAATCTGCTGCCCCTAACACCGCCGACCCATATATTATATTTATTACCCCCTAATCTGCCCCCCCAACGTCGCCTCCACCTACCTACAATTATTAACCCCTAATCTGCTGACCGGATCTCACCGCTACTCTAATAAATGTATTAACCCCTAATCCGCCTCACTCCCACCTCAATAACCCTATAATAAATAGTAGTAACCCCTAATCTGCCCTCCCTAACATCGCCGACACCTAACTTCAAGCATTAACCCCTAATCTGCCGACCGGAGCTCACCGCTACTCTAATAAATTTTTTAACCCCTAAAGCTAATTCTAACCCTAACCCTAACACCCCCCTAAGTTAAATATAATTTTTATCTAACTAAATAAATTAAGTCTTATTAAATAAATTACTCCTATTTAAAGCTAAATACTTACCTGTAAAATAAACCCTAATATAGCTACAATATAAATAATAATTATATTGTAGCTATTTTAGGATTAATATTTATTTTACAGGCAACTTTGTAATTATTTTAACCAGGTACAATAGTTATTAAATAGTTAATAACAATTTAATAGCTACCTAGTTAAAATAATTACAAAATTACCTGTAAAATAAATCCTAACCTAAGTTACAATTAAACCTAACACTACACTATCAATAAATTAATTAAATACAATACCTACAAATAAATACAATGAAATAAACTAACTAAAGTACAAAAAATAAAAAAGAACTAAGTTACAAAAAATAAAAAAATATTTACAAACGTTAGAAAAATATTACAACAATTTTAAACTAATTACACCTACTCTAAGCCCCCTAATAAAATAACAAAGACCCCCAAAATAAAAAAATGCCCTACCCTATTCTAAAATAAAAAAGTACAAAGCTCTTTTACCTTACCAGCCCTGAAAAGGGCCCTTTGCGGGGCATGCCCCAAAGAATTCAGCTCTTTTGCCTGTAAAAAAAAACATACAATACCCCCCCCCCAACATTACAACCCACCACCCACATACCCCTAATCTAACCCAAACCCCCCTTAAATAAACCTAACACTAAGCCCCTGAAGATCTTCCTACCTTATCTTCACCTCGCCGGGTATCAGCGATCCGTCCAGGCTCCGATGTCTTGATCCAAACCCAAGCGGGGGGCTGAAGACATCCATCCTCTGGCTGAAGTCTTGATCCAAGTGGGCAGAAGAGGACATCCGGACCGGCAAACATCTTCATCCAGGAGGCATCTTCTATGTTCTTCAATCCGATGACAACCGGCTCCATCTTGAAGACCTCCACCGCGGATCCATCCTCTTCTTCCGACGACTTCCCGACGAATGATGGTTCCTTTAAGGGACGTCATCCAAGATGGCGTCCCTCAAATTGCAATTGGCTGATAGGATTCTATCAGCCAATCGGAATTAAGGTAGGAAAATTCTGATTGGCTGATGGAATCAGCCAATCAGAATCAAGTTCAATCCGATTGGCTGATCCGATCAGCCAATCAGATTGAGCTCGCATTCTATTGGCTGATCGGAACAGCCAATAGAATGCGAGCTCAATCTGATTGGCTGATTGGATCAGCCAATCGGATTTAACTTGATTATGATTTTCTGATTCCATCAGCCAATCAGAATTTTCCTACCTTAATTCCGATTGGCTGATAGAATCCTATCAGCCAATCGGAATTCGAGGGATGACATCTTGGATGACGTCCCTTAAAGGAACCGTCATTCGTCGTCTAGTCGTCGGAAGAAGAGGACGGATCCGTGCCGGATGTCTTCAAGATGGAGCCGGTCGTCATCGGATGAAGATAGAAGATGCCGCTTGGAAGAAGATGATTGCCGGTCCGGATCTACTCTTCTGCCCGGATAGACTTTGCAGCCTCTTCTAGACCTCTTCAGCCGCCGCTTGAAAGAAGATTTCAGCCGGATGATGGATGTCTAGCCCCCGCTTGGGCTTGGATGAAGATTTCGGAGCCTGGAACGATCGGTGATACCTGGCATGGTGAAGATAAGGTAGGAAGATCTTCAGGGGCTTAGTGTTAGGTTTATTTAAGGGGGGTTTGGGTTAGATTAGGGGTATGTGGGTGGTGGGTTGTAGTAATGTTGGGGGGGGGTATTGTATGTTTTTTTTACAGGCAAAAGAGCTGAATTCTTTGGGGCATGCCCCGCAAAGGGCCCTTTTAAGGGCTGGTAAGGTAAAAGAGCTTTGAACTTTTTTAATTTAGAATAGGGTAGGGCATTTTTTTATTTTGGGGGGCTTTGTTATTTTATTAGGGGGCTTAGAGTAGGTGTAATTAGTTTAAAATTGTTGTAATTTTTTTCTAATGTTTGTAAATATTTTTTTATTTTTTGTAACTTAGTTCTTTTTTATTTTTTGTACTTTAGTTAGTTTATTAAATTGTATTTATTTGTAGGAATTGTATTTCATTTATTTATTGATAGTGTAGTGTTAGGTTTAATTGTAGATAATTGTAGGTAGTTTATTTAATTAATTTATTGATAGTGTAGTGTTAGGTTTAATTGTAACTTAGGTTAGGATTTATTTTACAGGTAATTTTTAATTATTTTAACTAGGTAGCTATTAAATAGTTATTAACTATTTAATAGCTATTGTACCTGGTTAAAATAAATACAAAGTTGCCTGTAAAATAAATATTTATCCTAAAATAGCTACAATATAATTATAATTTATATTGTAGCTATATTAGGGTTTATTTTACAGGTAAGTATTTAGATTTAAATAGGAATAATTTATTTAATAAGAGTTAATTTATTTCGTTAGATAAAAATTATATTTAACTTAGGGGGGTGTTAGGGTTAGCGTTAGACTTAGCTTTAGGGGTTAAAAAATTTATTAGAGTAGCGGTGAGCTCCGGTCGGCAGATTAGGGGTTAATACTTGAAGTTAGGTGTCGGCGATGTTAGGGAGGGCAGATTAGGGGTTAATACTATTTATTATAGGGTTAGTGAGGCGGATTAGGGGTTAATACTTTTATTATAGTAGCGGTGCGGTCCGGTCGGCAGATTAGGGGTTAATAAGTGTAGGTAGGTGGAGGCGACATTGGGGGTGGTAGATTAGGGGTTAATAAATATAATATAGGGTTCGGCAGTGTTAGGGGCAGCAGATTAGGGGTACATAGGTATAATGTAGGTTGCGGCGGTGTACGGAGCGGCAGATTAGGGGTTAATAATAATATGCAGGGGTCAGCGATAGCGAGGGCGGCAGATTAGGGGTTAATAAGTGTAAGGTTAGGGGTATTTAGACTCGGGGTACATGTTAGAGTGTTAGGTGCAGACATAGGAAGTGTTTCCACATAGGAAACAATGGGGCTGCGTTAGGAGCTGAACGCTGCTTTTTTGCAGGTGTTAGTTTTTTTTTCAGCTCAAACAGCCCCATTGTTTACTATGGGGGAATCGTGCACGAGCACGTTTTTGAAGCTGGCCGCGTCCGTAAGCACCGCTGGAATTTAGAGTTGCAGTGGCGGTAAATATGCTATACGCTCCCTTTTTGGAGCCTAACGCAGCCATTCTGCGAAACTCTAAATACCAGCGGTATTTAAAAGGTGCGGGGGGAAAAAAGCCAGCGTTAGCTACGCGGGTCGTTACCGACAAAACTCTAAATCTAGCCGTGAGAGAATTAAGAAAATTTGATAATAGGAGTAAATTAGAAAGTTGCTTAAAATGTCATGCTCTATTTGAATAACGAAATAAAAAAATTTGGTTCAGTGTCCCTTTAAATGTTCATGATTCAGATAGGGCATGCAATTTTAAACAACTTTCCAATTTACTTTTATCATAAAATTTGTTTTTTGGTATTCTTTGTTGAAAGCTAAACCTAGGTAAGGCCATATGCTAATTTCTAAGCCCTTGAAAGCCACCTCTTTTCTTGTGCATTTGGACAGTTTTTCACAGCTAGACAGCATTAGTTCATGTGTGCCATATAGAAAATATTATGCTCACTCCAGTGGATTTACCTAGAAGTCAGCACCGATTGACTAAAATGCAAGTCTGTCAAAAGAATTTAAATAAGGGGGCAGTCTGCAGAGGATTAGATACAAAATAATCACAGGGGTAAGAAGTATATTAAAGGCCAGTAAATACAGTAGATTTGCATAATCAACAAATGCATGATAAAAGACAATACAATAGCACTTAGGGGCCGAATTATCATTGTGCGAGCGGACATGATCAAAAATTGCGTATCATGTCCGCTGCACATCGATAAATGCTGACAGAATACGCTGTTGGCATTTATCATTGCACCAGCAGTTCTTGTGAACTGCTGATGCAATGCCGTCCCCTGCAGATTTGCGCCAAATCAGCCGCTAGCAGGAGGTGTTAATCAACCCGATCGTATTTGATCCGGTTGATTTCTGGCGATGTCTGTCTACCACCTCAGAGCAGGACGACAGGTTATGGAGCAGCGGTCTCTAGCCAATAGGATTTTTTTTTACCTTAATTCCGATTGGCTGATAGAATTTTATCAGCCAATCGGAATCTAAGGGACGCCATCTTGGATGACGTCATTTAAAGGAACCTTCATTCTGGAAGAAGACGTCGAAGAGGATGCTCCGTGTCTGGGTGAGGTCTTCTGCGGGCTTGGATGAAGACTTCGGCCGCTTGGATGAAGACTTCTGCCGGCTTCTTGGAGGATAGATGTCGGATCTTCAAAGCTGTAAGTGAATCTTCAGGGGTTACTGTTAGGATTTTTTTAAGGGTGTATTGGGGGTTTTTATTTTTAGATTAGGAGTTTGGGCTACAATAGAGCTAAATGCCCTTTTAAGGGCAATGCCCATCCAAATGCCCTTTTCAGGGCAATGGGAAGCTTAGGTTTTTTTAGTTAGGTTTTTATTTGGGGGGTTGGTTGTGTGGGTGGTGGGTTTTACTGTTGGGGGGGTATTTGTATTTTTGATTTACAGGTAAAAGAACTGATTTCTTTGGGGCAATGCCCTGCAAAAGGCCCTTTTAAGGGCTATGTGTAGTTTATTGTAGGCTAAGTTTTTTTATTTTCATAGGGCCCTTAGATTAGGTGTAATTAGTTTAAATCTTTGATAATTTATTTTTTACTTTGTGTAACATAGTGTTTATTTTTTGTAGCTTAGTGTTTGTTATTTTTTGTAACTTAGTTGTTAGTTTTTTGTAACTTAGTCATTTTTTAGTGTAGATTTAAATTATTTGAGTAGGGTTAGGTTTTTAAATATATAATATAGTTAATTTAATTTGTAGTTTAATGTAATTTTAGTATAACAGTTAGGGTAGGTTAATTATTAGTTTAATATAGATTAATGTAATTTAGTATAACAGTTAGGGTAGGTTAATTATTAGTTTAATATAGATTAATGTAATTTAGTATAACAGTTAGGGTAGGTTAATTATTAGTTTAATATAGATTAATGTAATTTAGTATAACAGTTAGGGTAGGTTAATTATTAGTTTAATATAGATTAATGTAATTTAGTATAACAGTTAGGGTAGATTGATTATTAGTTTAATATAGTTTAATGTAATTTAGTCTAACAGTTATGGTAGTTTAATATAGTTTAATTTAAATCTAAAGGTAAGTTTAAATTTATTATAAGATAGGGATGAGTTAATATTTAATGTACAGTTAGCGGTTTGTTAGGTTTAGGAGTTAATAGGGTAATTTAGTTTATGGCGATGTGGGGGGCTGGTGGTTTAGGGATTAATAACGTTATTTAGTTGTGGTGGGCTCCATGAGCAGCGGGATAGGGGTTAATAACATAATGTAGGTGGCGGCAGTGTAGGGGCAGCAGATTAGGGGTTAAGAACATAATGTAAGTGGCGGTGGGGTCAGGGAGAGGCGGGATAGGGGTTAATAAGTTTATTAGAGTTGCGGTGGGCTCCGGGAGTGGAGGTTTAGGGGTTAATAACTTTATTTAGCTGTGGCGGGGTTGGGGAGCGACAGGATAGGGGTTAAACAGTTTAGTATAGTGGCGGTGTTTAGTGAAAGTATACAAATAAAGCTGTTAAAAAGCCGAATAGCAGCGAGATCGATGACTGTTAGTTAACAGTACGCGGCTCATGTTAGTACGCGGCTCATCGCCCCGTACTTGGTGTGCGGCTTTTTGACAGCTTTTTTGTTAAATTTGGAAAGGGTATTCTGGTCAGCGGCCGCAAAGTTAGGCAATGTCATTCAAGTGTATTGGTGCCGGCGAATGCAGCACAGTTGACGGCTTGATAAATAGGCCTCCTAGTGTTTGTTACTGGTCTCATTCTTTAAAGGGATATGAACCCATTTTTTTTCTTTCATGATTTAGAGAGAACATGCAGTTTTAAGCAAATGTGTTTCACCCTCATGGTATTCTTTGCTGCTAATTGGTGGCTGCATATATATGCCTTATATTATTGGCTCACTCATGTTTTTTTTTTGTTTGTTTGTTTTTTCAAAAAAGGATACCAAGAAAATGAAGCAAATTAGATAATAGAATTATTTTTAAAAGTTAAATAAAATTGTATTGTATGAGAATATAAATTGTGTTTCATGTCTCATTAATGTGTTTAACTCCCTAGATGCCTAGGAGGGCAGTAATGTCTCACTGTCCTGATTACAGACATCCAGAAATGCACCTTTGAATAAAAAAACACTATTTGTTTATGTCATTATCCCTAGCACCACAATTAATGCGTCTAGCCTATATTATGGTAGAATGCACAATCTTGTTACAATATTGTGGGTCTGCACCAAAGGAATGCCACAATTTATAGAACATGGAATTGCTCACAAGGTAAAAGCCTGGAACAAAATAATAAAAATAAAAACATACAGGGGAGCGTGTCCAGGCAGCAACTGACATGGACGCAAAAATGGAACCTTGTGGAGAAGTCTAGGATCTTTGTTGCCTATCTTGAGACACTGGCAGCATCCACACTCAACTCTTACTGCTAAGGATACCCTATCTGTTAGAGTACCAGACACCTTATTCTTAGCTGCGTTCATGACCCACAAGATCTGTTCTGGACTGACAAGACCTAACCCGGTGGCTATACTCATATATATACCCGGGTTAAGCAGGTTCACACCAACTGCTGTACGTATTGTATCATCTCTATACAATTTGAGCTACACGAGACATGGAAATCACTTTATTGTCACTTATAAAAGATTTAAGTGACTCGCTGGATATACACTTCACTCAGCTATCTCGGCACATCGTAGACTGTTTTAGCAAAAACAGTTACGATCACAGTACTGAAGATGGCGACTTGCTTTCATTTTGTTCGGACACTGAAAGCTCGACACCTAGAAATATTCCCGATCCGCTTGTGGCCCTTATCCAGATGCCGCCAGAGGCTAACGCTCTGGTGGATCTCGCTCAAGCCAGATATAAGAACACTACCTCTGCCATACTGAGCAAGAAGCAGAGAGAGACCACGCTAGATAACACCAAGAAGCTGTGGAGTTACCAAAGTGAAAATCAAAATTTGGAGGAGCTAGTGGACATTAAAACTGAAGCAGGACTCTACTTTGTCTCGACACTAGTATCATCCTTCGTGGAAAAGAAAGATCAGGAACTTCACGGCCTCCTCCTCCTTCCGTCTGAGTAAGCCCTTGCTTATGCTACAGCTTGGTTTACGGTAGTGGTCAAACAATCCTGAAGACCGGAGTGGGGTAATCTCTTTCTATAGGACATTATATGTTATAGTATGTCTAATATTTATCCATTTAAACACTTTTACCAACACTTGGAAGGCCCTAAACTGATTAAGAGAGATCTGTCTGATCTGTGGTCAAATGACTGATCCTTAGGAGATACATGATAAAGACCTACCAACAACATCGAACTCTCAGACTCCCTAACTCTTTGCACCTATACTTGTACAGTTCATAGTCTCCTGCAAGAGACACGCAGACACTAGCTATTTTTATGAGAAAATATGCTGTGTGACTTACTAAGGATTCTTTATCTAAGTTTAAAAGATATTACCTATCTATTATAGCTCTCTACAGAAAGGTTAACATAACACAGTCTTATGTTTATATGGCACTCTCTTTCTTTGGTACATGCACAAGGGATATATTTAACTTCCACAGTTTAAGGTTTAGGCACTGCTCATGTTCATTCATTTGGGGGCCTATCTATCAAGCTCCGAATTGAGCTTGAGAGCCCGTGTTTCTGGCGAGCCTGCAGGCTCACCAGAAACAGCAGTTATAAGGCAGCGGTCACATAGACCGCTGCTCCATGACCCTGTCCTCCTGCTCTGATGAGGCGGACAGGAATCGCCAGAATTCAACCCGATCGAATACGATCAGATTCATTGACACCCCCTGCTGTCGGCCAATTCGCCGCGAGTCTGCAGGGGGCAGTGTTGTACCAGCAGCTCTCAAGAGCTGCTGGTGCAATGCTGAATACGGAGAGCGTATTGCTCTCCGCATTCATCGATGTCTTTCGGACCTGATCCTCACTGTTGGATCAGGTCCGAAAGACATTTGTTAAATATGCCTCTCAATCTTCCCCAGTGAATTTTTTATTGTGCTCTTTATATTTATATATTTTGTATTTGTATATATTTATATATTTTTTTCTTCTTACTGTACCTCTCATGTACGGATATTTATTCATCACATTATACCTAGTAGGGTCCATACTGAATATGGATATAACCCCACCACATGGAGTATTCCAACATCACATTAGTGATACTTAAGCAATACTTCTATTGGTGATGTAAGCTACTTGCTCAATCCTTTATAAAGCTAAATTAATCCCAATGTCAGCGGCCGAGATAGTGGTTTTTGACTGTTTCTCCCCCACCAATATTCTTTATCCTCTACGTATGTATAGCGGAGCATTTACAACCCTTTAAGATTTATGACTAATAAACAACCTATTATTATGGGACAATCTCCAGAGTTAATGTCCTATAAGATACAGAGAACGTTAGAGTTGGACCTATACTGGTTTTAGCATCCACTAACCATAACAACATATAAGTTAAATACCTCTAATTCGTCCATTTGATAGGCAGAAGTACCTATGACCAACCCTAAAGCAAAAACACTACATGTATACTGTAGTATTGGCTTTGATGTGCTTTCCGACATCATATTAATTTAAGATCCCCCATCATAGCCATTAAATGCCTATCTATGAGCTACTTAGATACCAGTTGTTTTTAATTTCATAACTTCTCATTAGAGTCAGTACTCCTCCACCTCAGATTTCCTACTCTTGCCAATACCTTCTTTTAATTCCTCCAACTTCATGCTCACTTATTTACATTTAAAACTATTTCATGTTTTATTGCATTTTACTAGACTTATAGTGAACCCTTTGCCGAACAACATTTAGATTCAAAAGCAGTCTTTCCTAATCCCAATCTTAAAGATTTACCTCATTTTATTTTCATAGGTCCAAGAGTAACCTGTTACAAAGATATTGGTAGGCATCATTATAAGAAAGCTAAATCCAGTAACTATGAGTTAAATGTGTATTTACTATTTACAAGTTTTATATTTAAAGGTCCAGAATTGACCGTTTGTATCACTAGATCTTTTGTAAGTGTGGTTTAGGTTTATCTGGGCACATGAGTGGCCCCTTGAAACACGAGAGGAATCACTAATGCTAAAATGAGGTTCCAACTTATTTTGCAAAAGTATTATTATTATTGATGTATAAAATACTATTTTTTCTGACAATATGTTGATAATTCATATATATTTATTCACCTTGATGTCATCTTACTACAATAGCCATGATGGGAATATTACTTGTGTACTTTGATTACTTATTGTTGTAATCACGGACAACTTCAATAGAAGAATAAAAAGTTAAAAAAGTACAAATCCCCTTCCATGGATTCAAAATTTGAAGAAATATTAAATATATAAGATTTACGTATACATGATTCTATCCAGAACTCTCTAAGATTCTATGGCCTAGATTTGGAGTTTGGCGTTAGCCGTGAAAACCAGCGTTAGAGGCTCCTAACGCTGGTTTTAGGCTACCTCCGGTATTTGGAGTCACTCAAAATAGGGTCTAACACTCACTTTTCAGCCGCAACTTTTCCATACCGCAGATCCCCTTCGTCAATTGCGTATCCTATCTTTTCAATGGGATTTTTCTAACTCCGGTATTTAGAGTCGTGTCTGAAGTGAGCGTTAGACATCTAACGACAAAACTCCAGCCGCAGGAAAAAAGTCAGTAGTTAAGAGCTTTCTGGGCTAACGCCGGTTCATAAAGCTCTTAACTACTGTACTCTAAAGTACACTAACACCCATAAACTACCTATGTACCCCTAAACCGAGGTCCCCCCACATCGCCGCCACTCGATTAAATGTTTTTAACCCCTAATCTGCTGACCGCCACCTACGTTATACTTATGTACCCCTAATCTGCTGCCCCTAACACCGCCGACCCCTATATTATATTTATTAACCCCTAACCTGCCCCCCACAACGTCGCAGCCAGCTACCTACAATAATTAACCCCGAATCTGCCGACCGCAAAGCGCCGCCACCTACGTTATACTTATGTACCCCTAATCTGCTGCCCCTAACACCGCCGACCCCTATATTATATATATTAACCCCTAATCTGCCCCCCTCAACGTCGCCTCCACCTGCCTACACTTATTAACCCCTAATCTGCCGAGCGGACCGCACCGCTACTATAATAAAGTTATTAACCCCTAATCCGCCTCACTAACCCTATAATAAATAGTATTAACCCCTAATCTGCCCTCCCTAACATCGCCGACACCTAACCCTAATCTGCCGACCGGAGCTCACCGCTATTCTAATAAATGTATTAACCCCTAAAGCTAAGTCTAACCCTAACACTAACACCCCCCTAAGTTAAATATAATTTTAATCTAACGAAATTAATTAACTCTTATTAAATAAATTATTCCTATTTAAAGCTAAATACTTACCTGTAAAATAAATCCTAATATAGCTACAATATAAATTAAAATTACATTGTAGCTATTTTAGGATTAATATTTATTTTACAGGTAACTTTGTATTTATTTTAACCAGGTACAATAGCTATTTAATAGTTAAGAACTATTTAATAGCTAAAATAGTTAAAATAATTACAAATTTACCTGTAAAATAAATCCTAACCTAAGTTACAATTAAACCTACCACTACACTATCAATAAATTAATTAAATAAAATACCTATAATTATCTACAATTAAACCTAACACTACACTATCAATAAATAAATTAAATACAATACCTACAAATAACTACAATGAAATAAACTATCTAAAGTACAAAAAATAAAAAAGAACTAAGTTACAAAAAATATTTACAAACATAAGAAAAAATATTACAACAATTTTAAACTAATTACACCTACTCTAAGCCCCCTAATAAAATAACAAAGCCCCCCAAAATAAAAAAAATGCCCTACCCTATTCTAAATTACTAAAGTTCAAAGCACTTTTACCTTACCAGCCCTGAACAGGGCCCTTTGCGGGGCATGCCCCAAGAAGTTCAGTTCTTTTGCCTGTAAAAAAAACATACAATACTCCCCCCCCCACATTACAACCCACCACCCACATACCCCTAATCTAACCCAAACCCCCCTTAAATAAACACTAAGCCCCTGAAGATCTTCCTACCTTGTCTTCACCCTGCCAGGTTCACCGATCGGTCCAGAAGAGCTCCTCCGATGTCCTGATCCAAGCCCAAGCGGGGGGCTGAAGAGGTCCATGATCCGGCTGAAGTCATCATCCAAGCGGGAGCTGAAGAGGTCCATGATCCGGCTGAAGTCTTCATCCAAGCGGAGCAGAAGAGGTCTTCCATCCGATTGAAGTCTTCATCCAAGCGGGATCTTCTATGGTCATCCATCCGGAACGGAGCGGCAGGATCCTGAAGACCTCCGACGCTGAACATCCATCCTGGCCGACGACTGAATGACGAATGACGGTTCCTTTAAATGACGTCATCCAAGATGGCGTCCCTCGAATTCCGATTGGCTGATAGGATTCTATCAGCCAATCGGAATTAAGGTAGGAATATTCTGATTGGCTGATGGAATCAGCCAATCAGAATCAAGTTCAATCTGATTGGCTGATCCACGCTCTACGCTCCTTTTTTGGAGCCTAACGCAGTCTTTATGTGGACTCTCAATACCAGAGTTATTTTTATGGTGCGGCCAGAAAAAAGCCGGCGTTAGCTACGCGGGTCCTTACCAACAAAACTCCAAATCTAGGCCTATGACATCTCATGTGAGAAATGTAAAGCAAGACTTGACTCTCACAGAATGTCTCTAGACCAACTGCAGAATCCAATACAAAATGGCTACTTGAGTTTGGTGAGTTTAGTTTATGGGGCATATGTATCAAGCTCCGAATGGAGCTTGATGCCCCGTGTTTCTGGCGAGTCTTCAGACTCGCCAGAAACAGCTATGAGCAGGCGGACACAGATCGCCGGAAAATCAACCCGATCGAGTACGATCCGGTTGATTGACACCCCCCGGCTGGCGGCCCACTGAACGCGAGTCTGCAGGGGGCGGCGTTGCACCAGCAGCTCTTATGAGCTGCTGGTGCAATGCTGAATTCGGCGAGCATATTACTCGCTGTAATCAGCGAGGTCTGGCGGACCTGATCCACAGTATCGGATCAGGTCCGCCAGACCTTGATAACTTTGGGGCCATTGTGTCACCTTTGTCCTATAAAAGCTTAGCCTGTATGTCTGTTTTTGCATATAGAAACCCCAGTCAAGGCTAAAATCCTGGTTTTCTGTAAGAATTTATTTTTTCCAGTGAACATTGAATGAACTATTAACGTATGCTCTCTGGGCTAGTAACTTTTTTCTCTTTACTAGCAAACACTAGTAAGTATACATATATGTTACACTAGTAAATAAGATAATTCCCTTCTAACAACATAGCAGACCCACACATTAGCATCCCATTAATTTATGTATCTACTGTATCTATGCACCATATCCTATTATTTTGTCTTGACAGTTGCACTAATGTTCAATTTGCTGTCACTATATAAACTGCCCCCTTATTTTAGTTCTTTTGACAGACTTGCATTTTAGCCAATCAGTTCCCTCTCATAAGTAACTCCACGGACGTGAGCACATTTTTATCTATATAGCACACATTAACTAACATCCTCTAGCTGTGAAAAACTGTTAAATGCATTCAGTCAAAAAGTGGCCTTCAAGGGCTTAGACATTAGCATATGAGCCTACCTAGGTTTGGTTTTCAACTAAGAATACCAAGAAAAAATTACAATGCCTATCTGAATCATGAAAGTCTTAATTTTAACTAGACTGTCCCTTTAAAGGGACACGAAACCCAACTCATTTTTGTTTCATGATTCAGATAGAAAATACAATTTTAAACAACTTTCCAATTGACTTCTATTATTTTAATTTGCTTCAGTCTCTTGTTATACTTTGCTAAAAGGTTTATCTAGGAAAGTCTCAGGAGCAGCAAAGAAACTAGGCTCTGATGCCTGATTGGTGGCTGCATATATATATATATATATATATATATATATATATATATATATTAATATATATATATATAATATATATTATATGATATACCAATTGTCATTGGCTCGCCCATGTGTTCAGTCAGCAACCAGAAGTGCGTTGCTGCTCATTCAACAAATCATACTAAGTAGAGAGAACAAGGAAAAAAATGATAATAGTAAATTATAAAGCTGCTTAAAATTGCATGCTCTTTATGAATCATGAAAGAAAAAATTTGGGTTTATATCCACTTTAAGCAGTTTTGTCCCTTAGAAGGAAGAGTAAAGGGGAAATAAGGCTTTAAAAACATAACTGCTTTAAAAAAAAATGTTATGTATACTGGGTGTCAACAAACTTGTAATGCAGGTGGCTTCTTTTACCTAATAGCCAGTTTTATGACATTACCTTTATTATTTATATATTTATAATTGTGTTCGGCGTAGCTCACACCAGCTCAGATTAATTGGCTTACAGATGCTTGTTCATTTTTCCTTGCCACTGGGGTTTACGAAAAATGTAAAACTATCATATTATAAGAAGTCATTTCGACCTGTAAAAAACAGTGTTCAGGCCGCTGCTTCTGGGAATATTTTTGTGTTGGGGCTAATTTTTACTAATAATGTATGCACAGTAGAATGAGGCGGATTAACAAACAAGGAGAAAATAGCTATGATTATTCCAGATTTAGTCATTCAATCCATAGAGGATAATTATTCTGACCTTCTAAAAAAAAAAAAAACAAGAATTTCAAATCAGGTGCTTTGATGTTAATTTTAACAGCAAACTTTGTAATGATGTTTGATTGACATTATTCAGAAGCAGAAGAAGTGCATAAATATAGCTTTCAAAACAAAATGCATAGGAACATCACTGTTGGAGACATTTAAAAAGACCTCAGTTTTTCTGGTGTGTTGAAGAGGGCAACATTTTCAAAATTGTCATATATAAAAACCAGTGAATGAAATAAGGTTGATATATCATTAATACCTGTTGCTGGGAGCCTTATTGCTATGTCAAGAGCTTAAAGTCATACTACAAGAAAGTGTGACACACCAATTTGGTGTCTATTCCCCAGTTTACTATATGGCTAAACAATATTAAATGAAAGTCCATGAAATGGGCTCCATTTACCAAAGGATTGCGGTCTTGAACCTTGTCTGCCCAGCCTCACTGTCAGGGTGGCACAGGAATCAGATGAGACGAGAAGTGCAAAAATAATCACACCTTTATTAATAGCAAAAAATAATAAAAAGTCCACAAGTCAAATAACAAAGACAGGAATCAAAAACCAGAGCTGGTAGTCAGACGAGCCGAGTCAGGAGCGAAAGCGAATAGTTAGACGAGCCGGAATCAGAACAAGGAAAAGAGCAGAGTCAGGAACAAGCCAGGATCAGGAACCTGGAAGGACGTCAGGCAACAAGGTAATACACAGGAACTCTCACAAACAGGTCTTAGAACATCGCAAAGGCAAAGCATACTGAACAGAGGCCCTTTAAATAATAAGTGATGACATCACAATTCTGAGACTGCATCCTGTCTCACATGGATAATGCACACCAGTCTGGCCATAAAAGGAAGTGCAGGAATTGAGCAGATCCCCCCACAATGCACCATAGTCAGGAAGAGAAGAGAGAGTAAAAGTGGGTGCCAGCAGCACATGGCAAACACAACAGGGAAAAAACCCTGACAGTACCCTCCCCTCAACGACCCCTCCCCCGCAGGAGGACAAAAGGCCTTACTGGGGGAAACGGGCATGAAAGGCACGGAGGAGGGCAGGAGCATGAACATCAGAGGAGGGAACCCAAGAATGCTCCCTCCGGACCGTAGCATCTCCATTGAAGCAATACTGTACACGGCCCCTGGACATATTGCTGACCTCATACTCCTTATGTTTGTCAACAAAGATAGGATGGGGACGAGGCAACACAGTGGTAAACCGATTACAACCAATGGTTTCAAGAGGGAGACATGAAAAACATTGGAGATGCGCATAGCAGGAGGAAGGTCAAGAGCGTATGTCCACAGGATTAACCCGTCGGAGTATTCGAAAAGGACCAACATAATGGGGTGCCAATTTATTGGAAGGCACACGAAGGTTCAAGTTGCGGGAGGACAGCCAAACTCTCTCACCAACCTGGTAGGAAGGTGCAGGCAGACGCCTACGATCAGCCTGGAACTTTTGGCGCTGCATAGAACGATGAAGACAATCCTGAATCTGCACCCACGTGGAACGGAGCTGCCGGAGATGCTCCTCCATAGCCGGAATACCCTGAGACATGAATGAATCGGGCAACAAGGATGGTTGAAACCCATAATTCGCCATGAACGGGGATATCTTAGAGGAAGCATTAATAGCACTATTATGAGCAAACTCTGCCCAAGGTAACAGTTCAGACCAATTATTGTGGTGATCTGAGACATAGCAATGGAGGAACTGTTCCAGAGCTTGATTAGACCGTTCCGCAGCCCCATTGGATTGAGGGTGATATGCCGAGGAGAAGGAAAGCTGGATCCCAATTTGAGCACAAAAGGAATGCCAAAATCTGGAGACAAACTGGCTACCCCCGGTCCGACACTATCTCCTTGGGTAACCCATGTAACGGAAGACCTCGCCGGGCAAAAATTGAAGCAAGCTCTGCTGAGGTCGGTAGGCAGCTTCATCAAGGGAATGCAATGTGACTACTTTAGTAAAATGGTCAACCACCATAAGGATAACAGTATTGCTATTGGAAACAGGTGAGCTCGACAATGAAGTCAATGGAAAGATGTGTACCAAGGATGCTCACCATTAGCAATAGGTTGAAGAAGACCCACAGGAAGACGTCGAGGAGTCTTATTCTGTGCACAAACTGAGCGGAGGCACATATGCAGCAACATCAGGAACAAAGACCTGGCCACCAGAATTGTCGAGTGACAGACCCAAATCATTTGGTTCTTGCCTGGGGTGATTTGCGGCTTTAGGATAGTGGTAGTGTGCAAAAAGTTTAGTTAGAAGATTCCTCAGGAACAAAAACACTTACCACTAGGTGCATTGGTTTGTGCAGCCAGGATCTCCCTCCCAAAAGGGAGAAGTCAAATTAGTACGTATGGTAGCCAAAAATATGGTCAGGAGGTTATAACAGGAGTAGGAACAGACCTCCTCCCTTGGACAGAGGCCAAAATTGACGAGATGAGGGGCATCAGCCCTAACATTCTTACTACCAGGCAGGTAGGAGACCACATAATTAAACTGAGACAAAAATAGCGCCCATCTGGGCCTGTCGGAATGACAAACGTTTTGCTTCAGATAGATAAGTTAAATTCTTGTGGTCAGTAAGAATGAGCACTGGCAGGCTAGTACCCTCATGTAGATGCTCGCCATTCCTTAAGTGCCAAAATTATGGACAGTAATTCCCTGTCGCCAATTTCATAATTGCACTCTGGCTGGAGTACAATTTCTTAGAGAAGAAACCACACGGATGCAAGGAACCGTCAGGGTGTAGGACGTTGAGACAAGAGGGCACCTACTCCAGTCTCAGATGCATCAACCTCAAGAACGAAAGGCAGGACAGGGTTAGGATGAGCCAGAACTGGAGCGGCAGCAAAGGCTAGTCTTAAGACTATCAAAGGCCTTAATGGCAGTAGGTGGCCAATGGAGTGGATCATTCTCTTTACGGGTCATGTCTGTTGATAGGTTTGACCAAGGAAGAAAAGTTTTTAATAAACTTTCTATAGTAATTCGGTGGAACCCAAAAAACAGTTTGAATAGACCGAGAGACCAACTGGGTGAAGGGCCACTGCAAAACTGCAGATAACTTGTCAGGATCCATGGAGAACCCTGCAACTGAGATAACATAACTAGGAAGGTTACTTGAGTCCTGATGGAACTCACATTTCTCGAGTTTACAAAACAGGCCGTTCTCACACAGTCTCTGAAGAACCACTGTTACATCAGAACGATGAGCCACAAGTGTGGGTGAGTGTATGAGGATGTCGTCTAAGTACACCTACAACACACTGTTGCAACATATCTCGTAGGACCATCATTAATAAATTCCCTGAAAACCAGAAGGAGCATTTACATAGACCAAAGGCATTACAAGATACTCATAATGCCCACTCCTGGTGTTAAATGCCTGTTTTCCATTTGTTGGGCCCTCCTAATGAGATTGTACGCTCCTCTCAAATCAGTTTAGTAAAGACTGTAGCTCCCTTGAGGCGGTCAAAGAGTTCTGTAATAAGCGGATTAGGGAAAGACATTCTTAATGGTAAGGACGATTAAGACCCCTATAATTGATACATGGTCTTATCTCGCCACCCTTTTTCTTCCCAAAGAAGAAGCCAGCCCCTGCACGGAAGAGCAGGATTTGCGGATGTATCACCCGCGACAGAGCATCGGCAACATACTCCTTAGCACAATTCTCTGCAACAGACAGAGGGTACACCCGGCCCCGAGGAGGAATGGCTCCAGGTTGCAGGTCTATGGTACAATCGTAGACCGGGTGAGGAGGCAACGTACCGGCACGCACCTTGTTAAACACATCTAGGAACTCTCGGTACTCCTCTGGCAATTGAGAAACCGAAAGAAGTGTACAAGACTTTAACTGGTTTCCTGAAGACAAGTGGAAATACATTGCAGGGGACCACGACAAAATTTTGGACCTGCGCCCAGTCGAGACTGGGATTGTGCTTTTGGAGCCAGGGGATAACCCAGAACAACCGGAAAATGCAGAGAGTTTATCACCTGGAACTGGAGGGTTTCAAAATGGAGAGCCCCAACAGCCATGGACAACGAGCAGTTTTCGGTGAGTAACGAGTGCGGGCTGAAGGGGGCCCTGCCATCAATGGCCTCAATAGCAAGCAGGAATGGACCGAGGCCAAAACCCAGGAATCAAGTGCTTTGATACAAAAGCATTGTCAATGAAAAAGCCCGCAGCACCGGAGTCAACAAGAGCCTGGGTGACTAAGGAGGAGTCCCACCCAGGAAAGGACAACCGTGACCATAAGTTTCTCCTTAAGCGGTTACCGGGGAACGAGGATAAACCACCCAAGGTCTGCCCCCGGACAGGACCTTAGGTGTGAGCGTTTCCCCAGCCGTGTAGAACAAGACTTCAAAAGGTGGCCCTGTAACCCACAATAGAGGCAGAGCCCCTCCCTCCTACCCTAAAGCCCTCTCCGCCGTGGAGAGACACGTGAATCCCCAGCTGCATCGGCTCAGCAGTACCTGGTGACTCGGGGAACCAGGAGGCATGGGAGGAGAGGGTGGGAACGAACACGTAGGAGACAACGGAACAGGCGGCTTCGCAAGCGATCCTTGAAAGAGGGCCTCTCTCTGAGTCTGATGTCAATTAGAAACAAAAAAGACCACCAATGCCTCAAGATCCTCTGGTAAATCTCTGGCAGGCAACTTCATCTTTAATCGCATCAGAGAGCCCATGAAAACAATGAAGGCAGCAACAAGGGCTTCATTGTTCCAAACCTACCTCTGTGGCAAGCGTACGGAACTCAATAGCATACTGAGCAACAGATCTTGTACCTTGCTGAATGGACAAGAGTCATTTAGCAGTCAGAGGAGGAGCGAGCCGGAACATCAAATACTCTTCAAAAGGAGGCCACAAATTCATGGGTAATTTGAAATCACAGGTTTTATTAGTACTCCCACAAGGATTAGCCCAGGCATGAGCTGTAGTCAGAGAGTAATGAGATGAGAAATCCCAACTTAGCTCTGTCAGAGGGAAACACCTGAGGTAACATCTCAAAGTAAATGCCCACCTGGTTCAAAAACCTCTGCACTGAATAGGATCGCCTCCATATCGCTGATGGTGAGGGTTGGCAGAAACGACTACTCCTGGTAGGCATAGGTGCAGCAGCGGAACAGGAGCAGCCATAACTTGCGGGACACTTTGGTCCAAATGTGCAGTGCGAGACAGCAGGGTTTGCAAGGGCTAGTGCAAATTGATCCAAGCGGTGATCCTGTACTTCAATCCTGGAAATTATGGCAGGTAAAGGTGGATTATTAGCACCATCAGGATTCATGGCCTTTGATGTAATGTCATGGTGCAGGGAATCAGACTGAGACGAGAAGTACAAAAATAATCACACCTTTATTAATAGCAAAAAATAATAAAAAGTCCACAAGTCAAATAACAAGCCAGGAATCAAAACCAGAGCTAGGTAGTCAGACGAGCCGAGTCAGGAGCCAAAGCGAATAATCAGACGAGCCGGAATCAGGAACAAGGAAAAGAGCAGAGTCAGGAACAAGCCAGGGATCAGGAACCAGGAAGGATGTCAGGCAGCCAGGGTAATACACAGGAACCTCTCACAAACAGGTCTTATACAACGCAAAGGCAAAGCATACAGAGCAAGAACAGAGGCCCTTTAAATAATACAGTGATGACATCACAATTCTGAGACTGCATCCTGTCTCACATGGATGATGCAACACCAGTCTGGCCATAAAAGAAGTGCAGGAATTGAGCAGCAACCCACAATGCTGACCATAGTCAGGAAGAGAGGTGAGTTAAATGGGTGCCAGCAGCACATGGCCAAACACAACAGGGAAAAAACCCTGACACTCATCTGATTGTGCATTGACGCCGCCTGCTTGCTCATGGCCAATCGTGTACAAGAGGGGGCTGTCAATCATTTATTGAGATGATTACAATCTGCCATCTAAAGTGTCAAAAAATAGGTTAAGTAGTAGTGATCTTAACAACTGCCTGTTACGTAAACTAGCCAATGAGACTAAGGGGCGCGATTTATCATTTGTATGGCGGACATGATTCGGTGTAGCAATCATGTCCGCCAGACATCGATAAATGCTGACAGCATACGCTTCAACATTTATCACTACAGAAGCTGTTCTGGTGAACTGCGTGTGCAATGCAGCCCACCTGCAGATTCACGGCCAATCGGCCACTAGCAGGGGGGTCTCAATCAACCAGATCGTATGCGATTGGGGCAGATTGCTGTCTGCCGCCTCAGAGGCGGTGTACGAGTTAAGAAGCAGCGGTCTTAAGACTTCTGCTTCTTAACTCCTGTTTCCGGTGAGCCTGAAGGCTCGTGCGGAAACAGGGGGAATTTTGCCCCACATTCGGGCCATGATATAAATCGGCCCCTAACCTCTGGGGCCTGAAGCAGCCTATCGCTGCTTGTATGAATGGAGCTCATTGAGTAAAGTATCTTTCTGCAAATTTCATAAATCTGTAACAAATTAAAGGGACAGTAAACAACTTGTAACTGCAAGACACTTCCTGTCGTCTTGCTACAGAATAATATATCCCTTTAATCTAAGCATTTTTAAAATCAATTAGCATCTTGTTTGCTACATTTGTTTTTTAATAGATAAACTCGACCCTCCCCTTACCTTATACAAGGCTAGCAATGGAAATTATGGTAGTATAAAGTGCATTGTTTTGTAGTTGTTATCTGCTAAGGCCAATTAGGGATAATGAAAAGTCAGCATTGTGCATTTACAGTTAAAAAATCCCATCATTTTCAGAGTCAAATTACATGTCAAAGGGTCAAAATAAAAAAATTGCAGTAAATAGCAAAGTTGTTTTAATTTTAATAACTAAACAATTAATCTAACAATCTCAACGTGTTTGCTGTCCCTGTTAATCAAAAGGACTCAATTAACAAAAGCTGTAACGAATGTGCATTTTCCTTCACATCCAGAAACTACATTTAGCAATATAAATAGCTTCTCAAAAATTGTTTTTTTGTGTTTCTAAAATTCCTTTGAGGGACCTTATTGTAAAATATTTGTGCTCTTAGTCTTTCAGTTCTGTAAGACTTTTCATGTTGGACTACCGGAGGTGGTTGTGAAAGCAGCAGATGCCTATACAATATCAGATTTTTTATTTCAATGATAAAAAAAATATTATTTTAATGATAATCGTCTGTCCAAGATGTAAAAAAAAAAAAGAAGTCAATTCAGCAAAAAGGAAATACTTAAAGTCAAATTTAATGGATACTGTAGCAATTTTATCAATTTGCTTTGTTCTCTTGGTTAAACACATCTTACTACAAACAACCCAGCCACTCACAGGACTGCCCAGCTGGACGCCGTTTCATGCCTTGAAAGTGCCAATCAGGGCAGGGCAATGTCCTGTGAGTGGTTGGATTGTTAGTTAAAAACATTTTGCTACAAAGTTTCAATAAAGTTCTGTTTTTACATAGAGCCTTGCAAAAAAGTGCTGCCTTTATGCAGTAAATATCCCATGTAGACTCGGTCCTGCAAGCCTGTAGCGGATACTTAAAGGGCCAGTAAACCTAAAAAATAATGTTATATAATTCTGCACATAGTGCACAATTATATAACATTATATTAGTGCTAGTTTTTTATTCCATAATATATCTAGTGATTTTTTATTACAAAAGAGGGTTTTCTGTGCTCTACTGAGCGGGTCTGGTTTTCCCTCAGAGCGCATCGGGCCAGCTGTCTAGTCACAGCCCGGCCCGACCGCGCCATTACATTCAATGCAGCTCGCTCCTGCTGTCAGACAGAGCAGGAGCGAGCTGCATTGAATGTAATGGCGCGGTCGGGCCAGGCTGTTACTAGACAGCTGGCCCGATGCACTCTGAGGGAAAACCAGACCCACTCAGTAGAGCACAAAGGGCGGGTCTGAAAAACCCTCTTTTGTAAAAAAACTCACCGAATATATTATGGAATAAAAAAACTAGCACTAATATAATGTTATATATTTCTGCACTATGTGCAGAATTATATAACATTATTTTTTAGGTTTACTGGCAACTTTAAGAAGCAACCAATCTGATGACCCTCTGCTTCCTTACACTATACACAACCTCTGAGTCCGACTGGAGTGATAACAATACCTGCTTGTTTGTGATTGGCTGTACACAAGTAGGGGGTGGCCATTGCACATCAATGTTAAATGCGGGCAGCCTATTAATTGCCCACTGACCACAATGCCAGGCGGAGAGGTTTGTGGGAGCGAAACATTGTCCGTCTGGCCCCTTGCTAAATCTGGGCCACAGAGAGTAGCAGTCCAAGTCGGTTTTTTCAGCATTGATTACAAAAAAGCCAAAACAAGAGAGGAACTATAACACTTGCTATTCAGTTTTGCTCACTTTAGTTCAGTATAATAATTTATGACTTTGGGCCAAATGATCTAAATAAACCTCACCAGTACTATACAGCACCTTGCAGAATGCTCTGTCACCTTTTTTATCACTGAGAACAGTGTATCTCACAAAAGGGTGTTCCCCGCATTAATTGAGTGTAAGGACATGCATTAAATTGTGAAGTATAAATGAAATATTGAAAATAATAAGACACAGTAAACAAATGTAATTGTTAAACTGCATTAAACATCATAATGACATTGTTCTGGAAAGATCATGCTTTATGGAAAAAGTTAAAAAAAAGTTAAAATTTGTATTAAAAACATATTTAATGCAAACAATAAAAATGGTAATTAAACTATGCGGCACGTCCAAAGAATCGCAGTGAAATTTGAACTTATAAGTGCAAAATTCAAAGTGTATTGTTTTCCTTATTTTAAAATTATTTTCCCTGCTTTTGTTTGAGGTCTGAACAGGGGCGTCCCATGGGTGTAGCTGAAACCTTTTCCTCCCTGTTTTATCCTCACACACTAAAAGGTTACGAGATTGTGTCAAAATATTGCAAAGCCCTTACCCTTAAATTAATGGTAAACTTTTCCAATTTGTGATAAACAGATACGGAATGTTAGCAATATTCTAGATGGAGTTTAATTGATTTTTTGTAATGAAGTTGCGCTTTAACTTAATTTTTAATGTAGCGCTGAAATTCAAATACCTCCTCCTGCCCATCTTCAAAAGTAATTTGTTTTCTCTCTTGAGCTAACGGTGTTTGAACTGTTTTTCAATTACAACTGATGAATTAAACTCTGTCTAAAATATCTGTTTATACAAAGGAGAAAGTTTACCTTATTTTTAATAGAAAAAGAACATAATATGAAAATTGCTAATGGAAGCAGACTGACATAATATGGTGTGTCAGTACACCCACTCCAGGATATCCCCCGCCAGGTGTTGTCTGTAATGGAGAGTCAAGACAACAAAGGAAACCACATGTGCAGATCAACCAAACCAGGGATTGGTTAACTATTAAAACGGTCAATCATAGACAATTGTTAAATGAGAACTCATCCATGATTGGCCAATATGACCTGCTCAGAGAGTGTAGTCTGCTGAGGATTGGCTACTAGCCATTAATTATAGAAGTATAGCAGTAAGTGTAACCTTTTTTATTTTGTTTGTTTGTATGTAGAAATACATGCATTTGATTAATGATTATTTAGAGAGATCTCATAGAAGATCTGAATCCTGCAACTATGGACATAATTAAGGGTAAAAAAAACAAATTTCTTTTTGTTTTATAAATAGGATGGAAACTTTAAAATGAAGTTAAATCATAACAAACAATTATGGTACATGAAAAGGGAAGGGAGCCCAAAATGGATTTAAAATGAATAACATAAAATGATGACTGTGTAACATAAGACAATTTTATTGAAATACAGAACACTCAGTTAATATATGACACCAAACTGATAGGTACATTTTTAATAAAACAATATAGAAAAAATGGGAATGTAGATGAGTTAACAGAGAAATTCATTATGGTGGAAGAGGGATATGGTTACAGGATGATGATAATGTATTTGAATATTCTAAACCACAATGCCTTATGTATAAGAATTAATATGTTTGGTTTGTTTGGATTAATGCATAGCATGTTGTTTTATGGACACGCCCCATTGTGGGTGTTGTTCTTTAATCAATTGTGCATTGGTAGCATAAAGGTTTTAATAGCAGGATAGAGGTAAGGTGTATACATGCCCTGAGGAAATGGCCCTTCAGTGCTGAGAACGCGTTGCATTAGAGGGGATTACCCCCTTGACCACTACTTGTTGTTATTATTATATTCTTTTAATATTTAAATTTTTTATTTCAATTTTTTGTTTTCAGTTTTTTAATAAAAATGTTTTTTTTTTTTTTTACTATATAGTGGTTTCTACCTTACCTTCATTGCCCAATATTGGGCTGTTTGAGCATTTATCCCTGTTTTTGACCATATTGTTGGCAACACCTGGAGTGGGTGAGCTGATACGCCCGAATCTAAAATTATCAGTCTGCAACTACCAGCACATAGGTGTGCTATTGGACATTGGTGAGTACCCCATTTGGCATAATTATCTCCATTGTTCCATCTATTTGGTTGATCTGCACATGTAGTTTCCTTTGTTGTCTTGACTCTTTATTACAGACACACCTGGCCCCTGGCGGGGATATCCTTGAGTGGGGTGTACTGACACACAACATATTATGTCAGTCTGCTTCTATTAGCACCTTGGGTGCTTATTTCAAATGTGAGCTACCAATTTGGCTCGAGTGCATAAGCTTTTTGGCTTTTTTGGTTTGGTGATTCTATTCCATGAGGCGCCCCTCTCTATCTTCTATTTTACAGTTTATCCCAGTATCTTCTGTGAAGAGGGGTTGCAGCCATCATTCACACTGAGGACATACCTGATTTTTTGCATTTTTGCACTATCACAGTGACTATCAACAGTGGGACTTTGATATAATTGTATGTTAATAGGTACAAGTGCCAAATATTAACCCTAACGACCAAGGACATACAGCCATTAGTCCTCAAAAAAATACTAGTTAATGACCGAGGACGTATGGCCGTACGTCCTTGGTCTGGAAAGCATGCTGGAAGCTATCCTGCTCGCTTCCAGCCGCTTTCCGGTTATTGCAGTGATGCCTCGATATCGAGGCATCCTGCAATAACCTCCCTTGGCCATACGATGCAGAGAGAGCCCACTCTGTGGCCCTCTCTGCACCGGACATAGATGGCCTGTATCGTTGGTGGGTGGGAGCTTTAGTGGGAGGCGGGCGGGTGGGTGGCCATCGATGGGGCCATGTGACGTTCGAGGGGGGGCGCGTGCACTGGGTGGATGCCGGGTGGGAATGGGTTACACTACAGAAAAAAATTAAATAATAAAAGTTGGTAAAAGAAAAATTAAAATAAAAATCAAAGTGAATCTGGGAGGAGGAGGGGGGTGGTTCTTTAAAGGGGGGGGAAGCTACACTACAGAAAAAAATAAAAAAATAAAAAGGCATTTTTTTTGCAGAAACTGGGTACTGGCAGACAGCTGCCAGTACCCAAGATAGCTCCAGTAAGGTAGAGGGGGTAGGGTTAGAGAGCTGTTTGGAGGGATCAGGGAGGTTGGGGGGCTAAGGGGGGATCCTACACAGCAGCATATGTAAATATGCTAAAAAAAATATACATTTTTTAAAAAAAATACCTTTTATTTTAGTACTGGCAGACTTTCTGCCATTACTAAGATGGCGGGGACAATTGTGGGGTGGGGGGTGGGAGAAAACACTGTTTGGGAGGGATCAGGGGGTTGTGTGATGTGTCAGGTGGGAGGATGATCTCTACACTAAAGCTAAATTAACCCTGCAAGCTCCCTACAAGCTACCTAATTAACCTCTTCACTGCTAGACATAATACACTGTGTTTGTGCGCTAGTGGCATTTTGTGGCCTTCTAATTACCAAAAAGCAATTTCAAAGCCATTATGTCTGCTATTTATGAACAAAGGGGATCCCAGAGAAGCTTTTACAACCATTTGTGCCGTAAATTGCACAGGCTGGTTGTATAATAATTTCAGTGAGAAACCTAAAATTGTGAAAAAGAGAATGATTTTTTTTTTATTTGATCGCATTTGGCGGTGAAATGGTGGCATGAAATATTACCAAGATGAGCCTAGATCAATTCTTGGGGTTGTCTACTACACCAAACTAAAGCTAAAATTAACCCTAGAAGCTCCCTACATGCTCCCTAATAAACCCTCCACTGCTGGGCATAATACCAACGCTGTGGTGTGCAGTGGCATTTAGCGGCATTCTAATTACCAAAAAAAAAAATGCCAAAGCCATATATGTCTGTCTATTTATGAAACAAAGGGGATCCCAGAGAAACATTTACAACCATTTGTGCCACAATTGCACAAGTTGTTTGCAAATAAATTCAGTGAGGAAACCTAAAGTTTGTGAAAAAAATTGTGAAAAAGTGAACAATTTTTTTTTATTTGATCTCATTTGGCGGTGAGAAATGGTGCATGAAATATATCTAAAAGGGGTCTAGATCAATATTTGGGATGTCTTCTAAAAAAATATATACATGTGAAGGATTATTCAGGGATTCTGAAAGATATTAGTGTTGTAATGTAACTAGAAATAGCAAAGTGCTACTTGTACTTATTGCCCTATAACTTGCAAAAAAAGCAAAGAGCATGTAAACATTGGGTATTTCTAAACTCAAGACAAATGTAGAAACTATTTATCATGGGTTGTTTTTGGTGGTTGTAGTTGTGTAACACAGATTTTTGGGGGTCAAAGTTAGAAAAAGTGTGTTTTTTTCAATTTTTTCCTCATATTTTATAATTTTTAATTAGTAAGTTATAAGACATGATAAAAATAATTTTATCTTGAGAAAAGTCCATTTAATGGCGAGAAAAACGGTATATAATATGTGTGGGTTACAGTAAATTAGTAATAGTTAAATTACAGCTAAACCACAAGACCGCAAAAATGTTAAAATAGCTGGTCCCAAACGGACAGAAAATGGAAAAGTGCTGTGGTCATTAAAGGGTTAAATGAGCTGTGTATGTTGTTTTTTTGAAGTTGTACAGTGTATTATAGTGTATGCGCCCTCTCTTATCTTTGATATTTCTAATATGAAATTTGAGACATACTAGAAGATACTATTGGTTAGAACACAAAGTAATCAGATTTCTATTGGCTGCAATATTTAATCTTTTAATGTGGGCCCCCCTGTTTCCTGTTAGTTTTGCTTTACCCAAAGAAGTTTCCCTTTCTATTCAATCTCATTACTTATACACTTTGCAAGTCATTTGTTGTGTTTTGTTCTTCATACTTTTTTTTCCCTTCATTATACTCAATTTGTAAATGCCCAGCTAGCCTTTGTCTGAAGCTATGAGCCACATGTACTAGGGGACAGATGGACATTCTGCCAATCTTTGCAGTGTGCACATATATTATATAACATAAGTATTTACTCTCCAGGGGCCTATCAATCAACCAAACAAGAGAGTACACACATGCAGGTGAATTGCACTATGGGTAAGTGAGTCTGGCCCCCTCAAGGGCTCCAAAGCTTACTACAAGGGAGCTCTATGCCTCTATATTAACACGATTCACTGTTTTTCCTATGTTTTCCATCTTAGACATGTGGGTATTCATATAGACATTTCCAAGTTGAATCCTACAAGGGAATTAGATGGGTTTTTTTTTAATATTTTATTTTGGTTCTGAATAAAATATCTCTCTCTTAGTCAATGTGTTTTATTATATGTATGAATCTGTATAGGGTTTAATATTATTTTCATATTCTCTGTAACTAAAAGTTAGTTAAGAAGTAATAATTAACACTTGGGGGCCAAATTATTCAAGCTCTGAATGGAGCTTGATGCCCCTTGTTTCTAAAGACTACTGCTCCATAAACCCTGAGGCGGGCGGAGCAGAAATCAACCCGATCGAATGCGTTCAGGTTGATTCACACCCCTGCTAGCAAACGATTGGCCGCAAATCTGCAGGGGGCGGCATTGCACCAAGCAGTTCACAGAACTGCTGGTGCAATATAAATGCACTGCAATACGCTGTCTGCATTTATCGATGTGTAGCCGACATGATACGCTACATTGTATCATGTCTGCTCGCACTTAGATAAATATGCCCCTTGGAGAGCAGTAAGAATGCTGTGCCACCACTGACGTAACTGTCCCTTGGCTAGATTAGAATAGAGATTGTATTTTAGTTTTAAACATTTTACAATCATTCCGAATTAGCTGATTCCCTAATTCACAAGTATTTTAAGGTAGCAAAAACCTGCATTATTTGCAGTGTATCATGTAATCCTCCTGCTGAGGCCAATTAGGGACAGATATGAAGCAGGGTTAAGCATTGAAGAAGTCTTCAGTATGCACTTCCAATCCTCAGAATGAGATAACCCAACAATTGTCAGTTAAGCACATGGAGCAAAATAAAAATTAAAAGCAGTTTTTTTTTTTTTTACTATGCATAATTATCCCTATATTATAAAAGGCCAGTATGTTTTGTCCCAATGCAGTCATGTAGAGACGGAGCAAGGACATACCTGGCCATAATGAAGGATCAGTCAGTGAGGATCAGACAGCACTAAATACATTTCATGCAGCTTAGACATGTGCAACGCTAAAAATTTGTTAGTTTTTATTAGTTAAATAAATCATTTTGCTTTCGGCAAATTAGTTTAGTTATGTTTAAAAAAAAAAAATAGTTTCGGCAAAATTAGTTATGTTAAGTTAAATCCTTTTTTCGGATACATTCTTTATCATATGCATTATTCTATTCTGAAGTTTAGAATAGAATAATGCATATGAATAAGAATGGATCCGAAAAAAACAAAGGAATCGAAAAAACTTATTTAACTTAACATACTTACTATGCTGGTGATTGCCAAAACAAAATTATCTAAAACTGCGCCACCAAACACATCGCCGACACTAAATAAAGCTATGAACTCCTAATCTGCCACCCCCCCCACATCGATACACACTATCTAAACCTATTAACACCTAAAACCGCCGCCTCCAACATCGCCAAAACTAAATAAACCTTTTTTAACCCCTAAATCCCAGTTCCCAGACATCGCTGACACTAACTAAAACACTAACTAAACCTAGTACCCCTAACTACTGTTCACAAAGATCGCCAACACTAACTAAAAACAAATTAAACCTAAACCGTCGGCCCTCACATTGCAACAACCTAAATTAAACTATCTAACCCCTAAACCTAACACCCCCTAACTTTAACATAATTAAAAATAGACCTTAATTAATGTACAATTATTAATTGACTACCTATTTAAAAATCAATACAAAATGACCTGTGCAAATAAAACTAAAACCTAACGCCTAGATTACGAGTCTTGCGTTAGCCTTAAAAAGCAGCGTTGAGAGGTCCCAACGCTGCTTTTTAACACCCGCTGGTATTACGAGTCTGGCAGGTACAGGTGTACCGCTCACTTTTTTTTCCGCGACTCGAGCATACCGCAATATCCCCTTACAGCAACTCTGCGTATCCTATCTTTTTAATGGGATTTTCCTACCGCCTGTATTACGAGTATTGGAAAAAGTGAGCGGTACAGCTAATGCCCGTAACATAAAACTCATTAATAAAGTGCTAAAAAGTACACTAACACCCATAAAACTACCTATTAACCCCTAAAACCGAGGCCTCCGCCCGCACATCGCAATACCACATAAATAAATGTTTTTAACCCTAATCTTCTGACCGGACATCGCCGCCACTGTAATAAATTATATTAACCCCTAAACCGCCGCACTCCTGCCTCGCAAACACTTAGTTACATTTTATTAACCCTAATCTGCCGTCCCTACATCGCCGACACCTACCTACATTTATTAACCCCTAATCTGCCGCCCACACATCGCCACCACTATATTAAATGTATTAACCCCCTGAAATCTAAGTCTAACCCTAAACCTAACCCCCCCCCTAACTTAAATATAATTTAAATAAATCGAAATAAAATAACAACAATTAACTAAATTAGTCCTATTTAAAAACTAAATATCTTACCTATAAAATAAACCCTAAGATAGCTACACTATAAGTAATAGTTACATTGTAGCTATTTTAGGATTTATTTTATTTTAACCGGCAAGTTTGTATATATTTTAACTAGGTAGAATAGTTATTAAATAGTTAACTACCTAGCTAAAATAAGTACAAATTTACCTATAAAATCAGAACTAACCTAAGTTACAATTACACCTAACACTACACTATAAATATATTAATTACCTAAATTAAATTAAACTAATTACAATTAAATAAAATAAACTAAAGTATAAAAACCCCCCCACTAATTACAAAAAAAATATAAATAATTACAAGAATTTTAAACTAATTACACTACTCTAATCCCCCTAATATAATAAAAAAGCCCCCCAAAATTAAAAAAAAGCCCTACCCTATACAAAAATTACAAATAGCCCCTTAAAAGGGCCTTTTGCGGGGCTTTGCCCAAAGTAATCAGCTCTTTTACCTGTAAATAAAATTACAATACTCCCCCCCAACATTACAACCCACACACCCAACCCTACTCTAAAACCCACCCAATCCCCCCTTAATAAAACCTAACACTAACCCCTTGAAGATCACCCTACCCTTGAGACGTCTTCACTCAACCGGCAGAAGGTGGACCCTCCAGACGGCCAGGTCCTTCATCAGATCCGGGCAAGAAGAGGACCTCCAGATGGGCAGAAGTCCAACGACATCCAACTGAAGGAATGAAGGTTCCTTAATTGACGTCATCCAAGATGGGGTCCCCTGAATTCCGATTGGCTGATAAGGATTCTATCAGTCAATCGGAATTAAGGTAGGAAAAATCCTATTGGCTGATGCAATCAGCCAATAGGATTGAGCTTGCATTCTATTGGCTGTTAGAAATGCGAGCACTATCAGTTCCCAGTTCAGCACTTCTATTGTATATTTTTAATTATTAAAGTTCCATAAACATTGCTATATTGCACATGCAGTCATTTGTTTACACACTTTATTCCTATTGTCCTGAACAGAAGAGATTAGATAAGGGAAGCTTTAAATACAGGGAAAAAGCACACACACAAAAAAAAGTACATTACAAAGTATTTTTTACTACACATAATTAAACATTTTATATAACAATCTTTAAAGCGACATGATTCCCCAAACGTTGAAGCACTTGAAAGTGATGGCAGCATAGCTGTTAAAGGAAGATATTTTACCTCAAAATTTCCTCAGTAGCCACATCCCATTATACAGGGACTTTAAGCAGCCAATCAGAATTCCTAGTCGTGGGGCTTACAAGGGAGTGTGCATTTGGTATATGCCAGGTATGGGTCGTGTTAATTCCTTGCTCATTTTAAGGAAGTTCACCCTGATAATTTCATGATGATCACAGTAAAGCAAAGCATAACCTCAGCACTGATGGCTATTTTTCACCGTGCAGCTGGATCAGTAGCAAAAGGATAACTGTTCACAAACCCCTATTATTTCACTAATACTGCACTACTATTGTAAACTGAAGACATTTTGAGCTAAAATATCTTCCTTTTTTACATATAAATGTTCAGGTGATATTTTCTTGTTTCCTTAAGGACCAGGGTTATTTTACATTTCTGCGGTTGTTTGTGTTTAGCTGTAATTTTCCTCTTACTCATTTACTGTACCCACACATAATATATACCATTTTTTCTCGCTATTAAATGGACTTTTTAAAGATACCCTTATTTTCATCATATTTTATAATTAACTATAAATAATGTTATAAAAATATGATGAAAAAATGAAAAACTAAACAATTTTTCTATCTTTGACTCCAAAATCTGTTACAAATCTAAAACCACCAATAAACCACCCATGCTAATTAGTCTCTAAATTTTGTCCTAAATTTATAAATACCCAATGTTTACACGTTCTTTGCTTTTTTGCAAGTTATAGGGCAATAAATACAAGTAGCTCTTTGCTATTTCCAATCATTTTGTTTTTTTTTAAATTAGCCCTTAGTTACACTTGGAACACTGATATCTCGGTCAGGAATCCCTGAAGTATCCCTTGACATGTATATATTTTTTTTTAGTAGACAACTCAAAGTATTGAGCTAGGGCCCATTTTGGTATATTTCATGCCATTTCACTGCCCCAATGCGATCAAATAAAAAAAAAATTGTTCACTTTTTTCACTAACTTTTCACAAACTTTAGGTTCTCACTGATAATTATTTACAAACAGCTTGTGCAATTATGGCACAAATGGTTGTAAATCGCTTCTCTGGGTCCCCTTTGTTCAGAAATAGCAGACATATATGGCTTTGACATTGCTTTCTGGTAATTAGAAGGCCAATAAATGCTGCTAACACACTACACTTGTATTATGTCCAGCAGTTAAGGGGTTAATTTGGTAGCTTTGTAGGGTTATTTTTAACTTTAGTGTAGAGATCAGCCTCCCAACCTGACACTCATCCCCACCCCCTGATCCCTCCCTGACCCCTCTTAAACAGCTCTCTTCCCCTTCTCCATCCCACAATTGTCACCACCATCTTAAGTACTGGCAGAAAGTCCTGCCAGTACTAAAATAAAAGCCTCTCTTTTTTTTTTTTTAAAGCCATTATATATATATTATATATATATATATATATAATATAGTTTCTGTAGTGTAAGTTCCCCCCTCAACCCTCTAGATCCCCTCCCAAAACAGCTCTCTTAACATCCCCACCTCCTTCCTCTTTGTGGCCATCTTAGGTACTGGCAGCTGTCTGCCAGTACCCAGTTTCCTTAAAAATGTGCTCATTTTTATTTTTGTACCCCTTTTTTACGTAGTGTAGCTACCCCCCTCAATATCCTAACGCCCTCCCCCTCCCCATATCGATTTTAAATAAATTATTTTTCCCCCATCCCTCTCTCTTAGGCAGTACGTGGGACTACCTAGACTCAGCAGACTGGTGATAAGTCTCGTGCACGCGCCCCCCCCTCGCGCACACTTTCGCCCCCCCTTCCCGGCCCTCCCGCCTCCCTGCAGCTGCTCCCCATCCACCAACATTCGGCACCCATAGCTGTGCGATGCAGAGAGCCACTCGTGGGGCATGCAGAAATAGTGCAATCTCGCTCTTTTGAGTGAGATTGCGGCAGAGAGAAGCCCAGGACCTGCAGCGACGTACCAGGGTATGTCACTGGTCCTTAAGGGGCATAAGGGGTTAAGGTGTTTAATGTCGCTTTAAATGCCATTAAAACGTGTATTTCATAAACAGTATATTTTGCAATACAATATTTAATTACCGATATATAGTTTACACAAATTACAAAGAATTGTAATGTCCATTCAAAACACATAGGCCTAGATTTCAAGTGTAGTGCAAACATGCTAGCATTATGGAACATAACACCATTAGCATGCAAAATTTTGCTTGCACTTTTGCTCTGCTTTTACAAATCAGTGGTTAATATTTTCGCTGGCAGCAGTAGTATGGTAATGCTCCAGTACTCATATTGCGGAGGCTTAATTTCCCTTAGGCAATAGATTTCTATGAGAGACCACAACCAAAAATGATTCATGTTGCATAATGCAAATATGCAAAGCCTTTTTAAGCACAAAAATAAAAAAAGGGACAGTCTACTTTAATTTTTTTATTGTTTAAAAAGATAGATAATGCTTTTCAACAACCCATTTCCCAGCTTTGCACAACCAACATTGTTATATTAATACTTTATAACTTCTAAATCTCATCTTATTTCTAAACTCTTGCAGGCCGCCTCTTATCTCAGTGCATTTTATTAGTCTTTCAATAGCTAGAAAGTACTAGTTCATGGTGTGCCATATAGATAACAGTGTATACAGCAGCAGCACCGTTTACTATTTTTTTTTATTTAAGCCAATATAAACATACAACGTTTTCGGACCTCAGTCCTTAGTCATGTATAAAGATAAAACATTTCCAATTCCACAAAACTGTTGTATCTTTATACATGACTAAGGACTTAGGTCCGAAACGTTGTATGTTTATATTGGCTTAAATAAATATTTTTTAGTAAACCGGTGTGCTGCTGCAGTATTAAATGTTTTGTTACTCATTTGGGGTTTTGGTAAAGACCCTAGCAGCCTGCACGTATCTACTCCACTCTGAGGTGCTGAATGACTTTATTTGTATAGATAACAGTGTGCTCACTCCCATGGAGTTATGCCTAAACCAGCACCTAATTGGCTAAAATACAAGTCTTTAAATAGCACTGAGATAAGGGGGCAGCCTGCAGAGGCTTAAATGCAAGGTACAAGGTAATCACAGAGGTAAAAACGTGTATTATTATAAAAGTCGTTGGTTATGCAAAACTGGAGAATGGTTAATAAGGAAATTTCTATCTTTATAAACAATAAAAAAATTAAAGTACACATGTCCCTTTAAAAAAGATCGGATTGTGCGCCGATCGATGACTTGTAATATGAGCCCAATGAGATGCTACTACCTGATAAGCGCTCTTTATGAAAGTTATAGGGTGCACTAAAATGCTTCAGATTAAACGTTTTAACAAACACACAACTTGTATATACCTAATAGAGTGTTATTGATTGTGTAAGACCGATAACAAACATAACAAGCTGTACGTTAACAACTGTTTTCCACTTGTAAATACGGCCATAACAATGTCATTAAGTCAGTTTATTTCCTATATTTTCACTTAATTTTTAAAGGACATGTCATACAAACACTAATGGCATAATGCACTTCATAATAATTATGATGTAATAAATGGAACAGGTGCGCGGGTACAAACTCACAATAACGGCTGCAGGTGCATTTATTCTTATTATTTATTGTAAAATATTTTTAGCAGTCTATTTTCCCTTTTATTGTGAGCTTGTAACAGTGTCCTTGTTTGGGCCTCATCTTAAGAAACATGAAGTATAGTTTATTTTCCCCCCTTTCTTTTTGAAATATTTATGGCCGCTAGTTCGCATTACTCTACTTTGCTCTTGGGATATGGAATTCTCCAAGTGCCCTAAGCTGTTTTTTAAACTCTTGTTTTTGAATTATGTATAACATTTTGATGATGCAGATTTCCCATTTGGGGCATTGAAGCAGTAAATGTTCACACACTCTCACCAATTATACCACGGACTGCCCTTGTGGATTAAGAAACAGCAAGTTGTGCTTTTTACTTTTTTCCCCTTCAGCAATGCACAAATGATGATGTCGGCAAAGAGTTTTCACTACATAAAATTATAACCTTCAGGCAAAATTGTATTCAGTCATTTATTACATTTATAAAAACTCCTCTCTAGCTTCGTGCTGACTCATGGTAAATACACCAAATTTTTCAACAGACCCACCCTAGAGATTTACAGTATGGATAGCAATCAGTTTAAAGGGACAGTCTAGTCAAAATTAAACTTTTCCGTGATTCAGATAGGGCATGCAATTTTAAACAACCTTTCAAATACATTTATTATCAAATTTGCTTTGTTCTATTGGTATTCTTTGTTGAATCTAACCTAGGTAGTCTCATAACTGATTTCAAAGCCTTTGAAGGCAGTCTCTTATCTCAGTGCATTTTGACAGTTTTTCTAATTTAGGAAGTGCTAGTTCATGTTTTTTTTATGAGGCAGCGCTGATTGACTAAAATTCAAGTCTGTCAGAAGAACTGAGATAAGGGGCAGTCTGCAGAGGCTTAGATACAATGTAATCACAGAGGTAAAATATTTATTAATATAACAGTATTGGTTTTGTAAAACTTGGAATATAATTTTTCAAGTAGACTGTCCCTTTAAAGCATCATAAACATTGGTTATGTTAGAAGATATAAACCCTGAGTTTACATTATTTGTTAAAAAAGGTTCCTTTTTGTAACATAACTGACATGAAAGCCCAAATTAATCTTCATGACTCAAACAGGACATCATCATCTCTACCCAGCAAGGACTGAGGTAAGGTTTCTGCATGGAAATAAAAAACACTTAAAAAAACAAAAAAAACTACCTTTAAATAACTAAATAAAAAACTACTTTAGCCTATGAATTTATAATGAGTAATGTGCTTATTTTATCTGTCCAGAAACTGCTTTAAGCATAAATTCCTTGAAGAAGCATTATAAAGGTCACTGGCAAATGACTACCCTTATGGCACAGTTGCTGAGGTGGGGTTAGGTAATTTGGTCAACCAGAAAAAAAGGCTCCTGCATTCAAACAGAATCTGTTTATGTGTATCAGTGACAGTGAGCTGCAACAAATAAAGCAAATGAAGCAGATAATGCAACAGAAAGAAGAATTGTGTAGGAGCAGCTAATTCCATAGGTGAAGGAGATTTTAAAGATAATGGGGGACCAGAAACAGTTCCTATTTCTCAAAATGACTTTTGTCTCCTCACCTGGCCTGTGCTTAGTTGTTTTTCATCTGTAGGAATTTCAGCAAGGACAGTGTCACATGGGTTAGCCCACCTGAGTCTCATATTAAATCAGTAGCCATTTTGTATTGGACAGTATGGACCTTGGCAAATTCTCACTGTTTTGACATTATCAATCGTGTGCAGTTGTTTTTACTATCAAATCATTTTGTTGAAGCTTTAATACCTCCTTGATTCTGAAATAAAACCTACTAGACTTTTCCTTAAAATAACTCTAACCATAATCTAAATTTAATTGAGATACATCTTAATTATATAATATTTTTGATTGGGTCCAAAATGAAATTTACTTTAAAAAACAAAGAGTTGTTTTTAATGGGCTTTTTGACTATAGCCATTATTACTTACATAATTTAATCAATTGCATTGACAAGATGGAATAAAATAATTAAAACAAATTTCTACCCTGTCCCTCCTTGGTTCAATCTTGATAGCACTAATATTGGGTGACAGTGTCATGCCTGATTAAAATTCATAGGTCAATTCCAGCGTTTCCTGAGAGTCCCTTTTCTTGGCACTATATATATTTTTTTCTTTTGATGCAAAGATATCCACCTCTCCAAATGTCCCCTTAGTTTAAAAGAATGATGCACTTTTTTTTTTTCTTTAGTGACCAATCAAATGGGTTTGCAACTGTGCAATACTGTGTTTCTGTATTTCCCCACCCTGTAATGTGAATATTTTGAGATTATCACCCTTTTCAGGAGGGAGTTTCTGATGCTTGATTGATTTTAAAATGAACTCAAAGATGGTAATATATATATGTAGCAAGAGATGTGCACTCTCACCTTTTCAACAACTGCCCAGGGTGCTAGTGGAAATTAATATAGAAAAACAACAAGCTTGCACTCACTGGTCTTTTTTGTGAAACTTTTTACTTGAAAAAACTGTGACGTTGTCGAGGACAATGTATCTAGGTCTGAAGAAGGGGATACATTGTCCTCGAAACGTCACAGTTTTTCCAAGTAAAATATTTCACAAAAAAGACCAGTGAGTGCAAGCTTGTTGTTTTTATATATATATATATATATATATATATATATATATATATATATATATATATATATACATACACAGTACACTGTGTGCAGAATTATTAGGCAAATGAGTATTTGACCACATCATCCTCTTTATGCATGTTGTCTTACTCCAAGCTGTATAGGCTCGAAAGCCTACTACCAATTAAGCATATTAGGTGATGTGCATCTCTGTAATGAGAAGGGGTGTGGTCTAATGACATCAACACCCTATATCAGGTGTCATACTTATTAGGCAACTTCCTTTTCCTTTGGCAAAATGGGTCAAAAGAAGGACTTGACAGGCTCAGAAAGTCAAAATAGTGAGATATCTTGCAGAGGGATGCAGCACTCTTAAAATTGCAAAGCTTCTGAACGTGATCATCGAACAACCAACGTTTCATTCAAAATAGTCAACAGGGTCGCCAGAAGCGTGTGGAAAAACCAAGGCGCAAAAATAACTGCCCATGAACTGAGAAAAGTCAAGCCACCAGGTTGGCCATATTTCAGAGCTGCAACATCACTGGAGTGCCCCAAAAGCACAAGGTGTGCAATACTCAGAGACATGGCCAAGGTAAGAAAGGCTGAAAAGACGACCACCACTGAACAAGACACACAAGCTGAAATGTCAAGACTGGGCAAGAAATATCTCAAGACTGATTTTTCTAAGGTTTTATGGACTGATGAAATGAGAGTGAGTCTTGATGGGCAGATGGATGGGCCGTGGCTGGATTGGTAAAGGGCAGAGAGCTCCAGTCCGACTTCAGACGCCAGCAAGGTGGAGGGTAGAGTACTGGTTTGGGGCTGGTATCATCAAAGATGAGCTTGTGGGGCCCTTTTCGGGTTGAGGATGGAGTCAAAGCTCAACTCCAGTCCTACTGCCAGTTTCTGGAAGACACCTTCTTCAAGCAGTGGTACAGGAAGAAGTCTGCATCCTTCAAGAAAAACATGATTTTTCATGCAGGGACAATGCTCCATCACACACGCGTCCAAGTACTCCACAGCGTGGCTGGCAAAGAAAGGGTATAAAGAAGAAAATCTAATGACATGGCCTCCTTGTTCACCTGATCTGAACCCCATTGAGAACCTGTGGTCCATCATCAAATGTGAGATTTACAAGGAGGGAAAACAGTACACCTCTCTGAACAGTGTCTGGGAGTCTGTGGTTGCTGCTGACGCAATGTTGATGGTGAACAGATCAAAAACACTGACAGAATCCATGGATGGCAGGCTTCTGAGTGTCCTTGCAAAGAAAGGTGGCTATATTGGTCACTGATTTGTTTTTGTTTTGTTTTTGAATGTCATAAATGTATATTTGTGAATGTTGAGATGTTATATTGGTATCACTGGTAAAATAAATAATTGAAATGGGTATATATTTGTTTTTTGTTAAGTTGCCTAATAATTATGCACAGTAATAGTCACCTGCACACACAGATATCCCCATAAAATAGCTATAACTAAAAACAAACTAAAAACTACTTCCAAAACTATTCAGCTTTGATATTAATGAGTTTTTTGGGTTCATTGAGAACATGGTTGTTGTTCAATAATAAAATTAATCCTCAAAAATACAACTTGCCTAATAATTCTGCACTCCCTGTAAAATATATATATAAATATATATATATATACATAACCCCCAACTGTCCCGATTTTCGTGGGACAGTCCCCGATTTTAGGGATCTGTCCCGGGTTGCTAGGCATCTGTCCCGCATTGCCCCATGCATTTAAAAAAAAAAAAAAAAATTAAATTAAATTCTATTGGGCACATACTAAGAAGCAGCTGGCTTTTCTCTCCCAAGGTTATATACCTGTTAGATTCCTTGTGGAAAAGTAATGGTGTGTGAGTTAAGCAGGAGTAGGAAGGCTGTATACCCTCTGACCTCCAGGTAATGATGACCTCTAAACCCTGGTAGTGATGACGTCTACCCCTGCTGATAATACTAGCATGCCTTCAGTTTCATTCAATGAGCAGTTTTAACACCAGGGTAACGAAACAGTGGCAGCCTCAGACTGCCAGCTAATGTGCTTGCCAACCCCAGGGACCCCATACAATGAGTTACAGATACCCATATATGATGCAGTGTGTGTGTCTATCTGTATCTATTAGTGTGTATGTGTGTGTATCTGCAAGTATAAGTGTAAGCTGTGTAGTGTGTGTGTGTATCTGTATGTATAAGTGTGTGTGTGCGTGTGTGTATCTGCATGTAAGTGTATAAGTGTATACTATGTAGTGTGTGTGTCTGCATGTATAAATGTAAGCTATGAAGTGTGTGTATCTGCATGTATAAGTGTATACTATGTAGTGTGTGTATCTGCATGTGTAAGTGTTACTATGTAGTGTGTGTGTATGTATGTATAAGTGTAAAGCTATGAAGTGTAATGTATCTGCATGTATAAGTGTATACTATGTAGTGTGTGTGTATCTGCATGTGTAAGTGTATAATATGTAGTGTGTGTGTGTGTATCTGCATGTGTAAGTGTATACTATGTAGTGTGTGTGTGTGTATCTGCATGTGTAGTGTAAGCTATGTAGTATGTGTGTATCTGCATGTATAAGTGTATACCAAGACAGTCAACCAAATTTTAGATTCTGGTTTATTTAAGAAAAAAAAACATTACTTTTAAGAATAAGACTTTGAATAATATAGGCAAGGGTTGTATTGACCATGCAAAAGGATTTGAGAATTCTAGAAATATTCTACATGCAATGTGCACAAATGCTCGCAGTTTAGTAAGTAAATTACCTGCACTTACTGCAATAATGATTCAAGATAATTGGATTTAGTAGCTATAACAGAGACATGGTACAATGACTCTCATGACTGGGAAACAGTCATACCTGGTTACATCTTGTTTAAAAAAATTAGAGTAGGAAAAAAAGGGGGCGGAGTTGCTCTGTACGTGAAAGGACAATATTAAAGTAACTGAAATTGTAGAAAAAAATGACAATGTAGAAAGTGTTTGGGTAACTATAGAAACTGAAGGGAAACAGGTGTTTGGAATAGGAGTAGTATATAGACCACCATTACAGAATGAAGCATCAGACAATTTATTAATTGATGAAATAGCCAAAATTACAATGAAGGGCAATGTTATTGTAGTGGGGGACTTTAATATGCCTGACGTAGACTGGGAAGTACCTGTTGGCAAATCAACTAGAAGTAAATATATACTGGAATCTTTACAAGGGGAATCTCTTGAGCAACTAGTAAAAGAACCAACACGTAAAGGAACTATATTAGATTTAGTACTTACAAACAGTGATATAGTATCTGAGGTGACTGTGGGTGAGAACTTAGGCTCTAGTGATCATCAGTCTGTATGGTTTATATTCAGGCAAAGGTACTGAGCAACCATAGTAAAACAAAAGTCTTAGACTTTATATCTAACTGATTTTTCTTACATGGGCAGATACCTAGATGAATCCCTAAAAGGGATGGCACAGATTACAGGAGTACAAGAACAGTGGGAATATTTTAAAAAATGCTATTCTAGATGCAACTAAACACTGTATTAGGCTTGTTTGTAAAAGTAAAAGAAAACCAATATGGTTTTCAAGAGAAGTAGCACATGCAGTTAAGACAAAAAAGACAGTCTATAAAAAATACAAACTCACTGCTCAGAAGAGGATAAAGAAAAAAGGAGAACCCATCAAAAGATGACAAAGCAGTTAATCAGAAAGGCTAAAGCTGATGCAGAAGAGAAAATAGCACAATCTGTAAAAATGGTGACAAAACCTTCTTTAGATATATCAGTGAAAAGAGAAAAACTAACAGAGGGATAGTTAGACTCAAGAATGAGGATAGAGTAGTGGACGAAGATAAACAAATAGCAAACTGTTTAAATGATTACTTTTGTTCAGTCTTTACAAACAGATGGTAAAGATAGTGAGATGCTATTAAGGGATGTTACTGTAAAATAATGTGAGTAGTACTTTTCTTTTTACAGAGGAAGAGGTTTCAAGGTCTTTATCAAAAATAAAAGTTAATAAGTCTGTGAGTCCAGATAATATTCATCCAAGGGTTCTAAGAGAAATTTGATCCGTAATAGCTACTCCATTAGCTGATTTATTTAATCAGTCACTTCTAACAGGAGTTGTTCCAAAAGACTGGAAAATTGCCAATGTAGTCCCTCTTCATAAAAAGGGTAGTAGGGAAGATTCTGCTAACTATAGGCCAATCAGTTTGACCTCAATTGCAGGGAAATTAATGGAAACTCTTTTAAAGGAAAGACTTGTATCTTTCATTCAGACAAACAACTTAGAAGACACAGGACAGCATGGTTTCACTGCTGGAAGACCATGCCTGACTAATCTAATTGATTTCTTTGACCATGTAACTAAAATAATAGACCAGGGAGGAGCCGTAGATGTTGCATATCTAGACTTTAACAAAGCATTTGACACCGTCCCACACAACAAACTTATTCACAAAATGTATTGCCTTGGAATAGATGCTAAGATTGTTAAGTGGGTAGAATGCTGGCTTAAAGATAGACAACAGAGGGTTTCAATTAATGGAGTACATTCAAATGAGGCATCAGTTACTAGTGGTGTTCCCCAAGGGTCGGTTCTTGGGCCTGTTTTGTTTAACATGTTCATAAGTGATATTGGAAGTGGGCTTAAGGGGAAGGTTTGCTTGTTTGCTGATGATACAAAAATTTGTAACAGGGTAGATGTTCCAGGAGGAGTTGATCAAATGAACTGTGATATTAATAAACTAGAGGGACTGGTCAAATAAATGGGATCTGAAATTTAATATTACCAAGAGCAAAATTATGCATATAGGATCCAAAAACCCAAAGGCCAATTATAATAATGGTACATTACTGACTGTAATTAAAGAAGAAAGGGATTTGGGAATTATTATTTCAGATGATTTAAAATTTGGTACACAATGCCGCAGTGCAGCCAGCAAGGCCAGTCAAATGCTTGGTTGCATTGGAAGAGGTTTTAGTAGCAGAAATAGCAAGGTTCTTATGCCACTTTACAGATCATTAATTAGACCAAATCTGGAATACTGTGTACAGTTCTGGAGACCATATCTTCAGAAAGTTATAAATAAACTAGAAGCTGTCCAAAGGAGGGCTACTAAAATGGTACATGGTCTAAAATATAAAACGTACAAAGAAAGACTCTATGATCTAAATATGTATAGTTTAGAGGATAGAAGGGAAAGAGGTGACACAATAGAAACCTTCAAATATATGAAGGCACTTAATAAAATAGAAGCTGAAAGCATTTTTCACAAAAAAATAAATGCCAAAACAAGGGGTCACAATCTAAAGTTAGAGGGCCAGCAGATTCAGGAGAAATTTAAGGAAGCATTTTTTTACAGAAAGGGTGGTGGATTCATGGAATGAACTTCCATTTGAGGTGGTAAACACAAAGACTGTAAAGGAATTTTAAAAATGCCTGGGACATGCATAAGGCTATCCTAAGGAAAAAGTAACATGTAATATGGGTAGACTTGATGGGCCTTTTTGGTTCTTATCTACCGTCAAATTCTATGTTTCTATGTAGTGTGTGTATCTGCATGTATAAGTGTATACTATGTAGTGTGTGTGTATCTGCATGTGTAAGTGTATACTATGTAGTGTGTGTGTTTGTGTATCTGCATGTATAAGTGTAAGCTATGTAGTGTGTGGTGTATCTGCATGTATAAGTTGTAAGCTATGAAGTGTGTGTATCTGCATGTATAAGTGTATACTATGTAGTGTGTGTGTATCTGCAAGTGTAAGTGTATACTATGTAGTGTGTGTGTGTGTATCTGCATGTATAAGTGTAAGCTATGTAGTGTGTGTGTATATGTATGTATAAGTGTATGCTATGTAGTGTGTGTATCTGCATGTATAAGTGTATGCTATGCAATTGTGTGTGTATCTGCCTGTATAAGTGTATGATATGTAGTGTGTGTCTGCATGTGTAAGTGTATGCTATGTAGTGTGTGTGTATCTGCATGTGTAACTGTATAAAATGTAGTGTGTGTGTATCTGCATGTGTAAGTGTATGCTATGTAGTGTGTGTGTGTGTGTGTGTATCTGTATGTATAAGTGTGTATCTGCATGTATAAGTGTAAGCTATATAGTGTGTGTGTGTGTATCTGCCTGTATAAGTGTATGCTATGTAGTGTGTGTATCTGTATGTATAAGTGTAAGATATGTAGTGTGTGTGTATCTGCCTGTATAAGTGTATGATATGTAGTGTGTGTCAGCATGTGTAAGTGTATGCTATGTAGTGTGTGTGTATCTGCATGTGTAACTGTATGCAATGTAGTGTGTGTGTATCTGCATGTGTAAGTGTATGCTATGTAGTGTGTGTGTATCTGCATGTATAAGTGTATGCTGTGTAGTGTGTGTGTATCTGCACGTATAAATGTATGCTATGTAGTGTGTGTGTGTGTGTATCTGCATATGTAAGTGTATGCTATGTAGTGTGCTACTGTGCATTTTTGCTGACTTTAAAGGCCAGAATCTAGCAGAGAGCAGTTTTAAAGAATATATTATTAAATGTCCAATTAAGATAAAAATATTTAGCATTGTCTCTGCAAAGGTTAATTAAATACAGAGCTCACATAGCTATACCAGTGGTCTGAGCTTGTGTTTGATTTGCTGCCTAAGAGTATTAAAAGATATGACTTTATTTATATTACTTTGGGTCTTATGATTTTTTTAAGCCCCACCCCTGCTCTTGCCCACGCATTGAAAGGCATTTAAGTGGCATCCAGACATTGTGCATTCCAGAGACATAGCTCTTAACTTATCTCCTCTGCTGGATTCACTAAGGCCCAATGATCTCTGGTCTGATGATCTAAGGAATCTTGTCAGTACTGCAAGGCCTTTCAAATAATTTTAGAATGGCAAATTTTAGCTAGGTCTAAAAAATCCCCCAAATATTTTGCATGATTTCTCTAGTTGATAGACAGTTTTTGATCATTGTGTCTGATACAAATGAGCTCCTGCACTGATTAAGCAATGCTGAAAAAAATAAATACATTTTCATGATTCTGATAGAGCATACAATTTTAAATATTTTTTTGTTTTACTTCTATTTATAAAATTAGCTTTGTTCTTATGATATCCTTTGTTGAAGAGTGGTCTCAGTAGCAGTGCTGCACTACTGGGAGCTAGCTGAACACCAATTATTAGTGAGCTCCCAGCAGTGGATTGCTGCTTCTGAGCCTACCTAGGTATGCTTTTTTAACAAAGAATAGCAAGATAACTAATAAAATCTCATTAAAGAAATAAATTGTGAAGTTGTTTAAAACTATGGGGGATTAAGCACATAAGGGTTGATCACAATATATTGTTTAATAGATGAGCCCTTCTTGATGTCAACACAATCAAAATCAGCCATTTTGATTTTTTATCGGCAGCACTTTTTAATTATCTGTTTGATGTACTATACTTAACGTGCCAGAGGGTCAAGAAACGTGTTGTTGATTTGGATTGAGTATGCATTGATTTTTATTTATATTGTGAGTACACAAGTTTTTAACAATAAATATTTAAATTTTATTTCAGAATGCTGCTGATTTTTTCTGGATGCGAGATACTTGGGGACTAGACTGCACATAGACCCCAATGATCTGGTGTCCAACTATATGAGAGTATCCATCAACAAGTTGTTGGTTTGGGAACTTTCTGTATCACACACAGAGTATGCTATGTGGCACCACACTTTATTTTTTTAGCAGATTGGCAACACTAAGGATTAATCAACACCTGTAATGTAATCGCTAATCCCACAAATCTCTGTTTTGTTTGTCATTTCATTTAATCTTTGGATGATGTAATATGGAAATTAACATTGAAAAATAATGATTTTGTTTTGTTTGTGGAAGGTACAAATTCCATACTTTAGTGGTATTAATGGCAAAAGCATTTTGTGATTGTGATCACTGAAAAACACTGACAATACTGACCAATGTTCAGAAATCATATGCCAAAAACAAGTGCAAAATTGTGATTAAATCCACAGTGCTCTGCAAACAATGATGCAATAATGAAATGCTTCCTTTAACCCTTTAACTGCCAGGAGGAATTTTACATCTTTGTCCAGCAATGTATTGAAACTCTCTCTTAGAATTCAAATGGTTACATTTTAACAAATCTATAAATACAGATAACCGAGTAGCTACTTCAACCAGACAACTATCCATCCTTGATATTTCAAAGGCGACTTATATCTCCTGTACAATAACACTATTGTCCCATTTAATTCTGCTTAGAGACAAAACCATTATGATGAACTCACTACAGAAGCATGAACAAAGACTTATTAAACCTTATTATGCTTCGTTACAGATGCCATTATATTTGAATAGGAAAATCAATCATGGTGGTTAGTTTTTATACAATATTTTGTTAGCTAATTTCCTTTTGATCATACTATTACTATTTTATATTAACCTATAAAGATTACCACATCAAACCAACCATGAAAAAAAATTCAGAAAGAATTTTAATCTCATAACTGGCTCATAGATGTACAATAATGTTGCTTGCATTAAAACTGCATTATCCTGGACTGTTTTATATGGCTGGTGCCTATTGGCTTTTAAACCTACACTTGTCGGGCTGCCAATGGTGAATCCACAGGTTAGTCGTGATGCAAACACATCTTTGCTTAAAAAAAACCCAACTATATATTCTCAGGAACAGTAGCTGACAACTGAAAAACATGATCAAATGTAAAGAATACAGAATGTAAGATGATTGGAATTACTACTGCATATTTTAATCATATGACCAGGCAGGAAGACACCTATATATGTGAAAGTACCCCTAGGATATTGCCCACTTTAAAGGGACAGGGGATGTTAAAAATGTTATGCCTGAAGCATATTCTTTAGCTATAAAGCACATTCATACCTACAATATCAAAATCATTTCTTGTCTTTAATAACTGCTCTGGTAAAGTTTTCCCACTGGCTTCCACTAAGTCCACACATTTTTTTTTTATATCCAGCAGCAAGTGATAGATCCAGCTAGAAGTCTGCTGCCAACCTTGTCTACCCAACTTGCTGAAGCAGAAAGGCTTGCACTTTCATTCTTCTTTCTGATTGGGCAGACAGGCAGAGGAAGAACACATTCAATACAAAGCAAATGGAGACATTAAATACAGTAGAGATGCATAATAAAAAAACAATGCAATATCACTTGCACTTGCTCTTAATTTTAAATGAGCAGTAGATTTTTTTCTGACATTACAAAATTCACTTCAGCTTGCCAGCCCCCCTTTACCACATGACAGCCATTAGCCAATCACAGAGCCACCTATACACAGAGAACTTTTACAGAGCTAGAGCCTCAAAAAGTGTGCATTTGATAATGGAAGCAAATTGGAAATTCTTGTAAAAATGCATCCTCCATCTGAATCGTGAAGGTTTAACTTTGACTTTAGTGATCCTTTAACTAATTAGAAATTTAGCACTAGCAAAATTGTTTTACAATGAATCATGCAGCGTTAAAGTTGATCTTAAAGGCATATGAAACCCAAAGTTTTTTCTTTCATGATCCAGAGGGAGCGTGCAATTTTAAACAACTTACCAATTTACTTCTAGAATTTAATTTGTTTTGTTCCTTTGGTATTGTTTTTTGAAAAACATAACTAGGTAGGCTCAGGAGCTGCTGATTGGTGGATGCACATACAGTATATGCCTCATGTTATTGGCTCACCCGTGTGCATTGATGTTTCTTCAACAAAGGATACCAAGAGAATAAAGGAAATTAGATAATAGACACAAATGGGAAAGTAGTTTAAATTCTTTGCTCTGTCTGAATCATTGAAGAATGAATGTGGGTTTCATGTCCCTTTAAATGTGGATTTAGAAAAAAATTCTCAGAGCATACTTTAAATGCCCCTTTAAAATGATCTCATAAAACAAAGAATGTTAGTTTTACACTAAAATGTCCCTTTAACATAGGCATGGTGTCTTGAGTGGTACTAAGAAACAATAAACACAGACACTACATTTGGTGGTAGTAAAAATTACAGAAAGGTAACCTTGGTAATAAATACATTTGTCAAACCCAGATAAGATGCTGAGTACAGAGAGGTATAAATTGTAGCTATGTCAAAAAAAGTTTGCTTAAGTCAGCATATGGTCTAAAGGACAACTTTTAATATAGAAATTTGTTGTTTTTTTTTACATCAAAATGACCCACTAGTACACAGAGAATTATTAGTCAGACCTATAAGTTATGTTTGCCATAATAAGCCTGAGATTCCTTAAAGGGACATTCATTTCACAATTAAACTTTCATGGTTCATATAGAGCTGCAATTTTAAACAGCCTTTCAATTTACTTCCATTAATAAAATGTGCACAGTCTTTTTATATTTACACTTTTTGCGTCACCAGCTCCAACTGAGCATGTGCAAGAATTCATGGAACATATGTATATGCATTTGTGATTGGCTAATGGCTGTCACATGGTACGTATATGCATTTGTGATTGGCTAATGGCTGTCACATGCTATAGGGGGAGTGGAAATAGACGTAACTTTGATATTTGCCATAAAAAAATATACTACTCATTTGAAGTTCAGACTAAGGGGCCTATTTATTATTGTGCGAGCGGACATGATCCGATATTGCGGATAATGTCTGCTGCACAGCATATGCTGTCGGCATTTATCATTGCACCAGCAGTTCTTGTGAACTGCTGGTGCAACGCCGCCCCCTGCAGATTCGCCGCCAGCAGGGGGGTGTCAATCAACTCGATCGTATTGGATTGGGTTGATTTTCGGCAATGTCTGTCCGCCGCCTCAGAGCAAGTGTACAGGTTATGGAGCAGCGGTCTTTAGATCGCTGCTTCAAAACTTGTGTTTCTGGCGAGCCTGAAGGCTTCCGAGAAATACGGGGCATCAAGCTTCATACGAAGCTTAATAAATATGCCCCTAAGTGCTATTACATTGTATTTTTTATCATACATTATGAAAATCTACTTATTTACTTGTCCTTTAACGGGGCACAAAACCCCACATTTTTCTTTCATGATTCAGACAGAGGATATATTTTTAAACAACTTTCCAATTTCTAAAATACCAATTTTGCTGCAATTTCTAGGTATCCTTTGTTGAAGGAGCAGCAATGCACTACTGTGAGCTAGCTGGACACATTGGTTTCACATTATTTCACTGCCCACAGACAGGCTAAAGTGGACCTTGAAGGATTCTGACTGCAACTTGTTAGACACTGGTTGCTTGATCAGTGCAGGAGCTAACATATATCTGTCCCGAACTGGCCACAGTAAAAGAGAGAGGATAATCAATATCCAAAATACTTTTCAAAGGTTACAAAACAGCAATGTATCTTTAGAGAAATAATGCTCCTGGGTATAACGTTAAAAATATGAACTTTAGTCACATAATTAAAAAGATAACAGAAAGCCCATCAAACTGTCCTGTTTTGTGCAGTATGTACCACTGTACCACACTTATTTACAGGTTAAGAGCCAGATTACAAGTGGAGCACTATTTAACACTCCCGCTCGAGCGCTAACTGAACTAGAAGTAAGCTTTTTGCGCTTGCAGGGTTGCGCTCGTATTACAAGTTGAAAGTAAACTGTTTTTTATTGTGCGCTAATGCAACACATGTAAAAAGATGAACTTAGAATATTGCGAACAAAATAACCTATCCCCCCCCCCAAATGACTCAATGGAGCAAAAAAGTGAGAGAAAAAAACACCCTACTCGTGCACAAACACAATCGCATATTCTCAAGTGCACTAACCAGACATGAAAATATGAATATTTCACATTCCAATGTTCTTCACATAGCAGAATATGTTCTATTTATTCATAAATAGATATTTCTACATATATATGATGTTATTTTGGTACAATATATATGTATACCAATATACAGTATATAGATTTTTATTTAGAAATACTTAGAACATATTCTGTTATGTGCAAAACATTGAATTATGAAATATTTACAGTAAATACATAGTTAAAACCTCTATTAAATATGAATATTGCATAAATATGTATTTACATGTTTTCATTTACTTAACTGCAAAGGGCTCCAAATGCACTTATATGTCTATATATGTTTTCATATGTGTATTTATGTGTGTATATGTCTTTAAATACATATATACACATATAAATACATATGTACACATATAGTTATATAGTCTATCTATCTATCTATCTATCTATCTATCTATCTATCTATCTATCTATCTATCTATCTATCTATCTATCTATCCATCCACTGTATATATACATACATATCATCCTTAGACATGTATTTGTATGTATCTCTATGTTGAAGATCATTTCAGTCCTTTTTTGTTCTAACACCTGAGACCTCATATCTTTGATCCCTTTTTTGTGCAATATTTTGTTTGAATAATTGTTATTAGATGGGGTTATTATTAGTATAACTGTACTTTGTAAAGCATTTTTAAAGTGTTTTGTGAGACTTTTTTGTTTTGCTAAACAGTTAAACAGAGCCCTGAGGTTGCGCTAACCTGATGCACATTAACTTCAATTGCACCCAAGCTGTAGCATTTACTTTCAATTTGTAATATTAGTGAAAAACCCAACATGTGCAAACAGCCGCAATAAGCCACCTTTTCGCTTGAGCGCAACAGTTAGAGCGTCACTCATAGTCTAGTTCTAAATGGGTAAAGAAAATGGGCAGATTTAAATGCCGGTAGAATAACCAATTAAAGGGATAGCAAGGTCATAAAGGAAATGTGCATGGGCATGGGTGCATTTAAGATTTAAATATAATCATTTTTACATTATAGTTCCATTAGCAAAAATACTTCTAGTAAGAGTTATTATTGGTTATCCTCAGCACATATGATGCGAGGGCTTGTGTGCCAGTATTCAAGCTCAGAGAGATGGTGCTGGTGTATATTGTATCTGTGAAGAGTTAATTTGTGTCATACAAACAACTGCTGACTCTCTGAGAAGGTGTTGTGTTTGAATACCGAAGCAAAGGCCCTCACAGCATATGTGTGTATGCCACTAAAAAAGAGAAATATGTTTTACTAGAAGGAATGGAAAGAATATTACAAAAATGCTTCTTTTTAAAAGTGAAATGCACCCATGCATATGGACATTATCTATCTGAACAACACATTTTATAAAGATTTATAAGGTTTGTGTTGTAAATTAGGCTAATTGTTATGGGAAATGTAGCATAATAACTTAAATGGACAGTAAAATCCAAACTAAAGTTTAATTATCCAAATACAGCATGTCCTTTTTAAACAACTTTCCAATTTTTTTCTTATCAAATTTACTTTGTTATCTTGATATCCTATGTTAAAAGTTAAACCCAGGTAAGATCGTAATGGCTCATGAGTAGGGATGGGCGAATGTGTTTATATCCGAATTCGAATGTTAGAACGAATGTTATTGTAGAAATTCGATTTACATAATAGAATTTTGATAAGAACGAATATTCTTAAAAATTCGATTTTCGAATGTTATTTACAGTTTTCGAATGTCACATTCGAATTCCAATGTCACATTCGAATTCCAATGTCACATACGAATATCACATTTGAATTCAAATATTACATTTATAAAACACAATTGTAGACTAGAAACACTATTTTGAATGTCACATTCAAATCGAATATCACATTGAAATCGAATGTCACATTCAAATTCGAATATTACATTTATAAAACACAGTATTAGACTAGAAATACTATTTCGAGTTCGAATGTCACATTCGAATCGAATATCACATTTGAATCGAATATCACATTTAAAACACAGTATTAGACTAGAAATACTATTTCAAATTCGAATGTGACATTCGAATTCGAATGTAGCATTCGAATTCGAATATTACATTTATTAAACACAGTTGTAGACTAGAAATACTATTTCAAATTTGAATTTCACATTCGAATTTGAATATTACATTTTGAAATTGAATGAATAAATAGCTAAACATTCTATTATTCAAACAAATATTTTCAAATTTTATTGAAAAATTCGAAAACGAAAATTCGAAAATAGAATGATAGAATGTTATATAAACATTCGAAATTCGATTGGAACGAACTATTTCAAATTCGAATGTGACATTCGAATTAGAATATTACATTTATTAAACACAGTTGTAGACTAGAAATACTATTTCAAATTTGAATGTCACATTCAAATTCGAATGTCACATTCGAATTTGAATATTACATTTTGAAATTGAATGAATACATAGCTAAACATTCTATTGTTCAAACAAATTTTTTTCAAATTTTATTGAAAAATTCGAAAACGAAAATTCAAAAATAGAATGATAGAATGTTATATAAACATTCTAAATTCGATTGGAATGAACAAATGTATCAAAATTCATTTTAAATTTCGAATTTTTAGAAACATTCGCCCATCCCTACTCATGAGCTTGTGAGCGATCTCTAGCCTCAAGGTAAAACATTAGAGCTCTCAGGCTAGCTGGTATTACAAGTTAAAAATAAAAGTCAGATATTGTGACTTCTATGGAGCACGCTAAAGAAAGCCATTTCATTTTATTGTTCGCATACTAACCCAAAGCTGCTCTAGCCCAACTGCGCTAAAGCCGAAGATACTTCCCATAGAACAACATATTCTTTTTAATGTAAAATGTTTATATATATATATATATATATATATATATATATATATATATATATACAAATTTCAAGATAAAAAGGCACTCTCCGTTACTTAATTCAACTTTCATTTAATGAGTGAACATTTTCGGGGTCTCCCCCTTCCTCGGACTAACATACAAAAGATAGGATATCCGCAATATATACTGTTCCCTTCACCAACAGATCTAATATCCCTGCAAAAGAAATAACCTTGCAACTAACTGAGGCATAATTACAAGGTGTGCTAGTCACTATTTAGTGCAAAACTATTTTCCAAACGTATTAACTGTTATTAATTAATACTCTAGTCCTCATATTACTGTTGTTCATTGATTCCATTCACCATACGCTAAGGATCTTTGCATAGCCGATTACTTAATTGTATTTTTATTACTATAAGGTACTGGTTTAATTTGTTTATCCCTCACTTCAGATGAAACAATGCGTATCTAAATGCGCATTGAGTCCTTTAGGGCTCAATGTATCCAGCACGTAGATCAACTTTGTTTCTTTTTGCAACAAAAGTCTACCTCGATCACCTCCCCTCCGTAGAGAGGGTACATGATCAACTATGATATAACGCAGATCTGCCACCCTATGTTGATTTGGGGCAAAATGCCTAGCTACAGGTTGGTCTGATCTACCCTCTTTTAGTGTATTAGAAAGGATAAAGTATGAAGCAATGTTAGCACTTCCCTTCAGGTGCTCGCTACCAGCCCCGGTTCTCCCAAACCGTGTATAGAAGCAGAAAGTGTTGGAAATGGCGGCACTGTGTCACCTCCAGGGAACCAAACTGCAATCTTGTGAGTATAACCAGTTTGTGCACCTACCACATTGTCTGAAATCTGCTACACTATGGTTAGCTCTTTTATTTTGGAGGTGAAAGCAACAAGGTTGACTCAGAAGACGTTAGCAGCTTGCTTCCCTGGAGGTGACACAGCTCCGCTATTTCCAACACTTTCTACCCTCTTTTAGGGCTGATCGTATTGCAGCCCTATGATTTGCATTTCTAGTGCACAACTCATCCTGGGTCTTCCCCACATAAAATTTACCACAGGGACAATGTAGCATATACACAATGTATCTAGTGGTACAAGTAACCCTATGCCTAATTTCAAATAATTTATTTGTCCATGGGTGTACAAAAAATGTGCTCTCTGTCATACTATTACAGGTAGTGTATCCACTGCAACGGAAGCACCCCATCTTAGTAGTGTTTAACCATGCCATGGTAGTGTAGCTTGGTTTATGGTCTGGGTGCATCAACATGCCCCTCAGCGATCTTCCTCTTTTATAACCCACAATGGGTGCACACACATATAAACAATGTATATGTGTATATATATATATATATATATATATATATATATATATATATATATAAATAAATATATGTGAGACATAGAGAGAGAGAGAGAGAGAGAGAGAGAGAGAGAGAGAGAGAGGAGAGAGAGAGAGAGAGAGAGAGAGAGAGAGAGAAGAGAGAATAGAGGAGAGAGAGAGCGAGCTAGCCCCATGTTCAAGCAACATTTTATATTTATATGAAATACTTGTAAAATATTGAAACACATATTAGTTATATTGAAACACATATTAGTTATTATTGGAATATCCAGAACACTGTTACTTTTAAATGCAACATTTTATTTTAAAAAGTTATAGCAAAGTTACAGTAGCATATACTACGAACACTTTTTTTCCCACTAGAATATTTCCCAGACTATCTCCAGTTGACCTACACAGCAAATCTGTACTTTTACTTTGACATTCCCTTCAATTTGTCATATGACCTTTCCTTTGAGTTGTAAGCACCAACAGTCTTTTCAGGTCCAGTTGAATATGCTCAGAGGCAAAGAAAAAAAGTAGAGTTCTGAACAGGTAGATAAGCTGGCTTGAATACGCAGTCCTCAGTCAAACAGATGTAAGGGAAATGTGTTTACGAAATGTATTTTGAACTAGTCAAGCCGAAGACAGGATGATCAGCACGGAGCTAGATCAGATGTGAATCTCTTCAACTACTCAAATAAAACTATGACCATAAACAAGATAGATTGAAAGAGAAATTCATTACCAAGACATCATTCTTGAACTTAGCCATGTAAGATAATCTCATCTCTATGTTTCCTTTCTTATATTATTTGATACTTGTGAAAGGTGGTATTTCAGTTTTCGCCTTCGCCTATTTATCTTGTTGATATGAGAAAGTTGATAACTTGATAACTCAATGAATAATAAGTTTATAAAAAGGTCTTCAAGATAAAATTTGATATAATGGAAGAAAAGTTCAAGATGGCTGTCAAATTATTTGAAATGTCATTTTTTTCATTTTTTATGTAATTTTTAACAACACGTATTATATATATATATATACAGGGAGTGCAGAATTATTAGGCAAGTTGTATTTTTGAGGATTAATTTTTTAATTTTATTATTGAACAACAACCATGTTCTCAATGAACCCAAAAAACTCATTAATATCAAAGCTGAATAGTTTTGGAAGTAGTTTTTAGTTTGTTTTTAGTTATAGCTATTTTAGGGGGATATCTGTGTGTGCAGGTGACTATTACTGTGCATAATTATTAGGCAACTTAACAAAAAACAAATATATACCCATTTCAATTATTTATTTTTACCAGTGAAACCAATATAACATCTCAACATTCACAAATATACATTTCTGACATTCAAAAACAAAACAAAAACAAATCAGTGACCAATATAGCCACCTTTCTTTGCAAGGACACTCAAAAGCCTGCCATCCATGGATTCTGTCAGTGTTTTGATCTGTTCCCCATCAACATTGCGTGCAGCAGCAACCACAGCCTCCCAGACACTGTTCAGAGAGGTGTACTGTTTTCCCTCCTTGTAAATCTCACATTTGATGATGGACCACAGGTTCTCAATGGGGTTTAGATCAGGTGAACAAGTAGGCCATGTCATTAGATTTTCTTCTTTTATACCCTTTCTTGCCAGCCACGCTGTGGAGTACTTGGACGCGTGTGATGGAGCATTGTCCTGCATGAAAATCATGTTTTTCTTGAAGGATGCAGAGTTCTTCCTGTACCGCTGCTTGAAGAAGGTGTCTTCCAGAAACTGGCAGTAGGACTGGGAGTTGAGCTTGACTCCATCCTCAACCCAAAAAGGCCCCACAAGCTCATCTTTGATGATACCAGCCCAAACCAGTACTCCACCTCCACCTTGCTGGCGTCTGAGTCGGACTGGAGCTCTCTGCCCTTTACCAATCCAGCCACGGGCCCATCCATCTGGCCCATCAAGACTCACTCCCATTTCATCAGTCCATAAAACCTTAGAAAAATCAGTCTTGAGATGTTTCTTGGCCCAGTCTTGACGTTTCAGCTTGTGTGTCTTGTTCAGTGGTGGTCGTCTTTCAGCCTTTCTTACCTTGGCCATGTCTCTGAGTATTGCACACCTTGTGCTTTTGGGCACTCCAGTGATGTTGCAGCTCTGAAATATGGCCAAACTGGTGGCAAGTGGCATCTTGGCAGCTGCACGCTTGACTTTTCTCAGTTCATGGGCAGTTATTTTGCGTCTTGGTTTTTCTACACGCTTCTTGCGACCCTGTTGACTATTTTGAATGAAACGCTTGATTGTTCGATGATCACGCTTCAGAAGCTTTGCAATTTTAAGAGTGCTGCATCCCTCTGCAAGATATCTCACTATTTTTGACTTTTCTGAGCCTGTCAAGTCCTTCTTTTGACCCATTTTGCCAAAGGAAAGGAAGTTGCCTAATAATTATGCACACCTGATATAGGGTGTTGATGTCATTAGACCACACCCCTTCTCATTACAGAGATGCACATCACCTAATATGCTTAATTGGTAGTAGGCTTTCGAGCCTATACAGCTTGGAGTAAGACAACATGCATAAAGAGGATGATGTGGTCAAAATACTAATTTGCCTAATAATTCTGCACTCCCTGCATATATATATAATGTTAAAGACAACCAATTGTAAAAGGTTCAGTTTTCATCCTCATGTATATGTCTATATATTAAATTAAAAAAAATCAGATTTTAACGTTTGTTCTTTAGAAGAAACGTGAAAGTACTGAATGTAATATTTGTTTTACCATTTAAAGGTAGAAAACCCCCCACAGACTTTTAGTGAAGATCGGTACTTATTACTTCATGGCTGCATTGATGCTGGCTCTGTAAATACTGTAAAAAATATAATATATATTCTATATAGTTAAAGTTATTTCTTTTTCAATTAAACTCCTGTTTTGTTTCTCTTCAGAGTCATAAATCCTCAGTGGTATATTATTATATATAATTTATTCACAGTGCTGTTTATTTATTATATGATCTATATACTGATGTGAGCTTTCTTATGTGTTACAGAATGTCTGTGTTAATAAATACAGTGTAGTTATAATAAATGACTTCCTTCTGGGGATAATGTGAATGAGTGACAATTCTCTCATTAGTCCCATCAGTACTTGCTGTGATTTTTTGCGAAACAAAACCTGCTTTACTACACCTTAAAGGGATATTAAACCCAAAAATTTTCTTTAAGAATTTAGGTAGAACGTACATTTTTAAACATTGTTCCAGTTTACTTCTATTATCAAATTTGCTTCATTCTCTTAGTATCATTTGTTGAAGGAACAGCAATACACTACTGGTTTCTAACTGAATACATGGGTGAGCCAATGACAATCGGTATATATATGCAGCCACCAATCAGCAGATAGAACCTAGGTTCTTTGCTCCTGCGCTTACCTAGGTACACCTTTTAGCAAAGGATAACCAGAGAAGGAAGCAAGTTAAATAATAGAAGTTAATTGGACAGTTGTTAAAAATTGTATTCTCTGCCTAAATCATGAATGTCTAATTATAACTTTAAAGGTACATGAAACTCAACATTTGTCTTTCCTGATTCAGACAGAACTTATGATTTTTAAAAAAAAAAGAAAAATAAATAGCTTTCAATTTACTTCTATTATTAAATTTACTTTGTCCTCATGGCATTGATTATTTAGAGAATACCTAGGTATGTACAGTAGGTGTGTAAGAACTATATAGCAGCAGTTTTGCAAGAATGCCTTTGAGCACTAGATGGTAGCAGTGTTTGAACATTAGCATTAATATTGTTAGAAGCATTTTTCAAAAATTGCAGCCATATGGTAACCCAGACACATGCACCTTCCTGAGCAGATTTGGGGTTTTGTGTCCCTTTAAAATTATCCTTTGAGTAAGCTAATGGAGTAATGTTTGTGACCTTTTCAGCGCCCCCTACAGTCAATTTTTGCCTATGTATCCCCTCATCCCATGCAACATATCTACTGGACATGAAACCCACAATTCATATACAAAATACAATTTTAAAACAGTTTCTAATTTACTTCTATTATCAAATTTGCTTTGTTCTCTTGTTATTGTTTGTTGAAGAGCTATCTGGATAGGTAACATGCGCATTTCTGAAGCACTGCATGACAGGGAATAGTGCTGTCATCTAGTGCTCTTGCTAATGTAGAACATTTTTACAAAACTGCTGGCACAAAGTGCTGCAGTTACGTGCATACTACTGTGACTTACGTTCCTGCTTTTCAACAAAGGGTAACAGGAAAGCAAAGACAATTTGATAGTACATTGGAAAGTTGTTTAAAATGGTATGCTCTATCTGAATCATAAAATACATTTTTGGTGTTTTATGTCCTTTTGAAGGAAAATGCACAGTATGAACTTATTTGCATATCCAGTTTTCTCACCTAAACACATACATTATAGAAATGGATCCCTAATACATTTGTGCCTTAGTGGCAGCTAGTTTTATATTTAATATTTCTTTTGTATTGCTCTATTTTTTTCATATAAATTACAAGGTTGTAGTTTTTAGCCTACAATAAAGATTTCTATAAGACAAATGTAGAGTTATGCATTTTGGCAGCAAAAAAAAAAACCTTGCAACTAATAATATATAAGGGGTTCAGTTAGGGATATTATTAAATGAGAAGGACTTTGGAGTTGTTGTAGATAACAGACCTAGCAACATGCAATGTCAGTCATCAGTTGCAAAGACCAATCAAGTACTGTCATCTATGAAAAGGGGTATAAATTCAGGTGAAGAAAATATAATCTTATACAGCTTTCAAGGACATTATAGACCTGAAAGAAGTGCAGAGAACTGTGACAAAATTGATAGGAAATGAAAGATTTGAGAAAGGCTAGAAATATTGTAACTGTATTTCTCAGAGGAGATATCATTAAATTATACAAATATACAGAGATTTCACCAACAGCAGAACAAGGGGTTCTTTACAGTAAAACTAATAAGGATATGGAATCCTCTGCCTAATGAGGATGTCTTAGTATGTATGTATATATATATATACATATATATATATATATATGTATATATATATATATATATATATATGCACACACAGAAACACAGTATGTATATATATATATATATATATATATATATATATATATATATATATATATATATATATATATATATATATATATATATAGGGAGTGCAGAATTATTAGGCAAGTTGTATTTTTGAGGATTAATTTTATTATTGAACAACAACCATGTTCTCAATGAACCCAAAAAACTCATTAATATCAAAGCTGAATATTTTTGGAAGTAGTTTTTAGTTTGTTTTTAGTTTTAGCTATTTTAGGGGGATATCTGTGTGTGCAGGTGACTATTACTGTGCATAATTATTAGGCAACTTAACAAAAAACAAATATATACCCATTTCAATTATTTATTTTTACCAGTGAAACCAATATAACATCTCAACATTCACAAATATACATTTCTGACATTCAAAAACAAAACAAAAACAAATCAGTGACCAATATAGCCACCTTTCTTTGCAAGGACACTCAAAAGCCTGCCATCCATGGATTCTGTCAGTGTTTTGATCTGTTCACCATCAACATTGTGTGCAGCAGCAACCACAGCCTCCCAGACACTGTTCAGAGAGGTGTACTGTTTTCCCTCCTTGTAAATCTCACATTTGATGATGGACCAAAGGTTCTCAATGGGATTCAGATCAGGTGAACAAGGAGGCCATGTCATTAGATTTTCTTCTTTTATACCCTTTCTTGCCAGCCACGCTGTGGAGTACTTGGACGCGTGTGATGGAGCATTGTCCTGCATGAAAATCATGTTTTTCTTGAAGGATGCAGACTTCTTCCTGTACCACTGCTTGAAGAAGGTGTCTTCCAGAAACTGGCAGTAGGACTGGGAGTTGAGCTTGACTCCATCCTCAATCCGAAAAGGCCCCACAAGCTCATATTTGATGATACCAGCCCAAACCAGTACTCCACCTCCACCTTGCTGGCGTCTGAGTCGGACTGGAGCCATGGGCCCATCCATCTGGCCCATCAAGACTCACTCTCATTTCATCAGTCCATAAAACCTTAGAAAAATCAGTCTTGAGATATTTCTTGGCCCAGTCTTGACGTTTCAGCTTGTGTGTCTTGTTCAGTGGTGGTCGTCTTTCAGCCTTTCTTACCTTGGCCATGTCTCTGAGTATTGCACACCTTGTGCTTTTGGGCACTCCAGTGATGTTGCAGCTCTGAAATATGGCCAAACTGGTGGCAAGTGGCATCTTGGCAGCTGCACGCTTGACTTTTCTCAGTTCATGGGCAGTTATTTTGCGCCTTGGTTTTTCCACACGCTTCTTGCGACCCTGTTGACTATTTTGAATGAAACGCTTGATTGTTCAATGATCACGCTTCAGAAGCTTTGCAATTTTAAGAGTGCTGCATCCCTCTGCAAGATATCTCACTATTTTTTACTTTTCTGAGCCTGTCAAGTCCTTCTTTTGACCCATTGTGCCAAAGGAAAGGAAGTTGCCTAATAATTATGCACACCTGATATAGGGTGTTGATGTCATTAGACCACACCCCTTCTCATTACAGAGATGCACATTACCTAATATGCTTAATTGGTAGTAGGCTTTCGAGCCTATACATCTTGGAGTAAGACAACATGCATAAAGAGGATGATGTGGTCAAAATACTCATTTGCCTAATAATTCTGCACTCCTTGTATATATACATATACACAGTTATACACAGTATATACAGGTGTACCTCAGAGATATTGCAGGTTCAGTTCCAGACCGCAATAAAGCGAATATAGCAATAAAGTGAGTAACATTCATTTTTTGTTTCCCAGTGCATATAAAAGTTAATTTACACTATACTGTAGTTTGTTAAGTGTGCAATAGCATTATGTCTAAAAAAAACAAACAATGTACATACCTTAATTAAAAAATACTTTATGGCTAAAAGAATTCTAACCATTATCTAAGTCTTCAGTAAGTCAATATTTTTTCTGCTGGTGTGTGTGTGTGTATATATACAGATCTTGTCACGGAAGGGCACTCACAAAACTTTGATAGATGAAATTGAAATCTTTATTTCAAACTCATAGAGAAATAGATCATAAATCTTGACTTATGATCTATTCCTCTATAAGTTTGAAATAAGGATTTTAACTTTATCTATAAAGTCCTGTGAGTGCCCTTCTGTGACAAAATCTATATATTTGATTCAAGAATTGCACCCGGGTACAAATTGTATATGATTGGTTGGAGTGCTGGACTGTGGATATATATATATATATATATATATATATATATATATATATATATATATATATATATATATACAGTGGGGCAAAAAAGTATATAGTCAGCCACTAATTGTGCACGTTCTCCCACTTAAGAAGATGAGAGAGGCCTGTAATTTTCATCATAGGTATACCTCAACTATGAGAGAAAAAATGTGGAAACAAATCCAGACAATCACATTGTCTGATTTGGAAAGAATTTATTTGCAAATTATGGTGGAAAATAAGTATTTGGTCAATATCAAAAGTTCATCTCAATACTTTGTTATATATCCTTTGTTGGCAATGACAGAGGTGAAACATTTTCTGTAAGTCTTCACAAGTTTGTTACACAATGTTGCTGGTATGTTGGCCCATTCCTGCATGATCTCCTCTAGAGCAATAATGTTTTGGGGCTGTCTCTGGGCAACACGGACTTTCAACTCCCGCCAAAGGTTTTCTATGGGGTTGAGATCTGAAGACTGGCTAGGCCACTCCAAGACCTTGAAATGCTTCTTACGAAGCTACTCCTTCATTACCTGGGCGGTGTGTTTGGGATCATTGTCATGCTGAAAGACCCAGCCACGTTTCATCTTCAATGCCCTTGCTGATGGAAGAAGGTTTGCACTCAAAATCTCACGATACATGGCCCCATTCATTCTTTCATGTACACGGATCAGTCGTCCTGTTCCCTTTGCAGAGAAACAGCCCCAAAGCATAATGTTGCCACCCCCATGCTTCACAGTAGGTATTCTACCAATCCGATTCTGGATCATCCAAATGCTCTCTAGCATACTTCAGACAGGCCCGGACATGTACTGGCTTAAGCAGGGGGACACGTGTGGCACTGCAGGATCCGAGTCCCTGGCGGCGTAGTGTGTTACTGATGGTAGCCTTTGTTACGTTGGTCCCAGCTCTCGGCAGGTCATTCACTAGGTCCCCCCGTGTGGTTCTGGGATGTTTGCTCACCGTTCTTGTGATCATTTTGACCCCACGGGGTGAGATCTTGCGTGGAGCCCTAGATCGAGGGAGATTATCAGTGGTCTTGTATGTCTTCAATTTTCTAATTATTGCTCCCACAGTTGATTTTTTCACACCAATCTGCTTGCCTATTGCAGATTCAGTCTTCCCAGCCTGGTGCAGGTCTACAATTTTGTTTCTGGTGTCCTTTCGACAGCTCTTTGGTCTTCATCATAGTGGAGTTTGGAGTGTGACTGTTTGAGGTTGTGGACAGGTGTCTTTTATACTGATAACAAGTTCAAACAGGTGGAGGACAGAGGAGTCTCTTAAAGAAGAAGATACAGGTCTGTGAGAGCCAGAAATCTTGCTTGTTTGTAGGTGACCAAATACTTATTTTCCACCATAATATGCAAATAAATTATTTCCAAATCAGACAATGTAATTGTCTGGATTTGTTTCCACATTTTGTCTCTCATAGTTGAGGTATACCTATGATGAAAATGACAGGCCTCTCTCATCTTCTTAAGTGGGAGAACTTGCACAATTGGTGGCTGACTAAATACTTTCTTGCCCCACTGTGTATATATATATATATA